>NW_024538956.1:0-16875 GCF_016647635.1 Suillus subaureus
TACACCTAGATACGAGAAGGGTTGAGTGAAACAGCCCTATCTGTTGACAGCTAGCTCTTAGGCTCTTGACATGATTGAAAACGCTAACCGTACAAACTGCTGGTGAAAAGGAAATTATGAAGCTGAGCAAGTTATGAAGCTACGACGTTGGAGAGCCGAGGGTGGGATGTAGACTATGTAAGTTAGACAAACATCCAACGCGTCATCGCAATTACGTGATCAGGAACATACTAGGAAAAGACCTCGGACTCTGGACCTGACACTAGGACGGTCGTTTTCGAGAGCATGGTTTTGCCGCACAAAGAGATGAAACACCAGCGACCTACAGCACCAGTCAAGCCAACAACGTCGTGTCTCGTATTATTACGTGTATTTCGAATATGATGGGACTTCGGGATTGGGCAAGTTACATGGGTCTATGAGATTCGAACAAACAATCTGCAGCTGTTGATCGGTGTTCATCCCAGGTAGGCCCTGAGTCTAATAACTTGCAGTGACGGGGCCCCACTGAGGTCCTGTCAGTCATGTGTGAATTTTGGCCTATTCTACTTCCGCTTCACGTCGCACCAGAAGATGGCGAACAAGTGATAGATTTTCGAAGGAACAGCTATCTTCCCTCTATTCTAAAGTGGTCTACCTATGGAGAGACTAAAGAAATGTTGGTATGAGATTTGAGACGCAATAAGCTAAATAATCGCAGAGCCTCTTCTTCCTCACTCGCCCCATCCTTCAAGTGATCAAATTTCTTCGATCTACAAAATCTATTACGTACCCGAATGCGGGCCGCTGGATTGGCCACTCCGTTGACTTGCTTTGTTGCCAGATGATGTTTCGCGCTGCAAAATGACTCATGCAACTACCCCGCATGATGAAATCGGAGAAGCAACGCGCGTCGTGCACTCTTCCTTTTCATCTAGGCACATCTCATCTGGTTCTTTCTCGCGGGCCACAATGCGCCAGGAGTAATATTATCGGACCAAGGTAATTAGGACATTTCATTGCGTCAGTTGGATCATCAGGCGCACAATACCCCGTAGAATTGTGGGCAGGGTGCTCAGACGGTGACAGGATCGTGCAGAGGGGGACGACGGCACATCCATCCCAGTGTCGCAAGAAGTGTTCAGGGAACGACTGATAGTTTTTCGCTTCTCGAGCGAAGTGGTGGCCGTATTGGATCGAGAGCTTTGTCACAACACTGAGTCTCACGGTGCGTGGAACAGGCTCTGAGGGCCTAGGCCTGTGCTCACATGGGCTTCCCGAGGGGTTACTGTCACTTCACAGTGGTGTTGATACGAAGCCCTAATCGACGAGTAGGCTATGCGAGCGGCCCTAAGAGGTTGAACAGTGAATATGTCTTCCTCGCTTTGATCTTTGTCCTCATCTACCTGCGTAATTTCTCTTCATATCTCATCCCGTCCTTCCTTAGGGCGGGTCCCTGGGCGCCCGCTTCCTTGGTCTCCCGTGTGTCATCTACCATCACCTCAACAGTAAGGGTTTCCTGACTCGGCCTTTGCTCCAGGCTCTAGACTTTTCGTGTCCATTTTGACGTCAGTGATTTTAGATGATAGAAGGATCAGATTCCGAACCTACATGAGCCTCTGCGGCGCGCTGTCTTGCTTTCTGGGTGTTCAAGAATCCCTGCTTCACGGTGGTAGATGATGGTCGCTCTAGGTGTGACGGTAGATTTTGGATGTCGCAATTCGCCGGTACTCGCACAAGAAATCCGAGGGAATCAATATTCTGATAACTCCATAACACCAAATATTGGTGGCAGATGAGGGGTAATTTCTTAAATGGTCGCGCCTTTCGTGAGGTTCACGTTCACCAGTTGATGTAGGAAGATTATTTGTAGATTGCTCCTCGAGTTTTTCGCGTGATTTGCTGCCTGCCCAAGGTAGCGTGGACCTTCCTGGTTGTTCTCGTACTCTGGACTCATTGTCACTCCAATCACAGAATGCGTAGATGACATTACACGTAATGCGTAGTTCCGGAATTCCGAGGCAATATGTGTACATTTGCGAGGAGGTGGGCATATGTTTGATGCATGTGGGCGAGATCACTTTTGAGAGTGCCGAGGGCATTAATATTCATACAAGATGTGCCATTGATATGTTTACGAGTTGGCCATAACCGTAAGATACGACTTGCACAAAATATGGCAGCCGTTCCTTAAACTAGAGAGAGCGTACGCACTGTCAACGTTTTCTCAGGCTAAAGCTTTCCTGGATTTGTGCTAGATAGTAGTCCTGGTCTGTTAGAAGTAAGAATCGGCAAACGGAGGCAAACCAGCTTGGTAGACATTTACGTACATAATTGCTGAAGCCACCCCGCCAGTTACTTAGTAGCTTTGCGCATGAACTGATACTCATACTGAGGATCAGCAACAACGTACTCAGGGCGCCAACTGCTCGGCACCGATGAAATATCTAATGCTTTATGGTCAGAGAATTTTCAGTGGAACGGAACGCACACGAGATCGCGCGACTCCTCAATGAACCTTCAGTGAACCCACTTTCGATCGACTTCGAAAGTTGAGATCGTGCCTCCAATACCAGCAAGTTACAGCGTCCCTGCAGGGGCAGATCGCACGACTTCTCAATGAACCTTCAGCGAATCCACTTTCGACCAACTTCGAACGTTGGGATTGTGCCTCCAATACCAGCCAGTTACAACTTCCCTGCAGGGGCACGCAGTAACCCATATTTAGACCTTGCTCTTACTTCATCATTTTCACCGCTCTGTTGGCTTCCTGTTGGTCAGTTGCACTTGAACTTTCAAATTCGTCAGATCTAAGAATAACAGCAGATATGATCTCGCTGGCTTTTGTGCCAGGGATGGTTCGACGAGCCCATCACCGCGGCCATGTTTGCGACAACTTCAATGTTTCATGAGCCATGACGTAAAGGCAAGTTTGAGCAGAGAAGGAACTTATCGGCAAATGAGGACCCTCCAACTTGGTGTTTCATTTTGAGCAAGAACCATGGCCCGCTACTTATATACCTACATGCTGGGCGCTGGACTGGCCAGGTGGCACATGTATAGATATCTTGTATACATCATGTCGCACCACCGGCGGAGTAAAATTTCGAAGATGATTTTGATTTCAGCAGGAGTGGGTCGAGCTACCAC
Organism: Suillus subaureus; assembly: GCF_016647635.1. NCBI lineage: Eukaryota > Fungi > Basidiomycota > Agaricomycetes > Boletales > Suillaceae > Suillus > Suillus subaureus. The sequence continues at coordinate 3,130 of NW_024538956.1, forward strand.
TTACCGACCTGGCAATTTTGTGGCAGGAGGCATTGGAACCCGGGCCATCCCCCTGTGCGTGTCGATAAGCTATCATCGGAGGAAGACTGTGACATTCTTGGATCGTTGCTTCTTTGGGTTCCTGATAGGAAAATTGTTTAGAGATGTATGATTATGCGGCTCTGGTCCTCACTTAATATCACTATCTCCATAGTCTCCCGTATACAGACCGACGTTCCTTCTATAAAGCTGTCGCTCTATTAACGAATTTGCATTGGCCACGGATAGCAATAGCCACTCACTCGCTGACCTGTGTTCTTGGATTTAAAGCGTGGTTGCGTCATTGACAAAGCCAAACAATATCCTTGCCGCCGTCCTTCCAGATAACTACGGGCCATAATGGATTCCAGTGAGTAGTATTTTTGCATATGGGGCAGGATGTAATGTGTCACGTAGAATATGCTCTGTGGCTTGTTCCCTCTGGACCGGAGGCTGTGGCACTACGCTATCTAATGGAATTCCGACCAAGGCCTGATAGACCAAAGAGTGATCGCCCAAAAAACGACAAACCAAAGGACAACCAAACCAAAGGACGCCAAACCAAAGGATGCCAAACCAAAGGACGATAAATCTAAGAAAAATAAATCAGAGGACGGCAAATCAAAGGACGGAAAATCAAAAGACGGTAAATCAACAGACGGTAAATCAAAAGACGGCAAATCAAAGGACGATAAATCAAAGAGCAATAAGTCAAGTACTCACTCGGTATCCTCCCACTCGACATCATCTCACTCGACATCCTCTTACTCGAGACCAACTTATCCGAGGACATCTTATCCAAGGATATCTTATCCGAGGTCATATGACCCCAGACCATTCTATGTCAGATCAAGTCGCTCCAGATCATACCCCCGCTTCGATCCTCATATCACTCTCGCCACTTTTTGGTGCCCGCATCGCCCTTACATATTTCAATTTCTGCCTACGGGCGCCAAAACGACTCCCGTGGAATTTGAGTCCATGAAGGTCGGAGATGACTTCCTCGACTCACTGTCCATCGTCGCCAAAAAATCCAGCGAGCTCATGCAGCTACGCGATCGCGTCATGGACCACATGAAGGAGAACTTCATGCGAGCCTCGAGCCCTTCATTTCCACACATACCCTTGTTCTACCTAGACGAATCCTATAAAGGAGAACGCTCGCTGCTCGCCAAACAACTCCGAGAGACAGGAAGAGTCCACGAAAAAACAGGTGGAGAGGCAAACTTTACGCTGAATTGTTCCGTGGATGGTGCTGGGCCTCATTTTGATGCCATGAAAGGCTTTGAAGGAACGGAGATATGGCTTGTTGATATCACTGAAGGAGTGGAAGATTGGGTCGTCCTGGATAGACGGGATCTCAAGCCACGAATGCCCAAAGCCAAGGTCTACGTGACAAGAGGCGAACCTTACTTTAATATATTTGGCAATGAAGGGCCGGAACCTTACCAGGTCAGAGAGATGGCATCCTATATGCCGAGATGGGGCGAACCCAGTCATTTTGCCGGTATGTATGGACCAATGGCACCATATTATCCCCTGGACCCAAGGTAGCGTGCACCTTCCTGGCTGTGATTTGCACTCAATATGATTCAACCACAGATATTATACGAACAATTACGTACAATGGGAAGACCCGAGGATGCGAAGCAGTTATATGTATCCAAGTTCGAATAGGTGGGGATATGGTCCCAACATGAATGGATACCGGGGACTGGGGGGATACTTTTGAGAGTATCAACGACATTTGTGCGCATTGCTGGATACTAGCTGTAACGCTCCTTACATTAATATCGTCAATGACACTTGCATGTAGACCGTAGATCACGTAGATAGGTATGAATTTATCTTGACAGTTTTGACATCATCACAGCGTGTGGCCGTACATACTGATCTATCACATTCCCAAGGCCTTTGAGAACGACAGGATTCAGGATTCCTGCTGCACTTCCTAAAAGCTGGGAAAATGCAGTTGACTCCTTCGACCATCGGATTGATCATCGTCATGGTGCCCTTCTTGAGTGAATATCGACGCGTCAATATTTGACGTTAGGCTCCAGATTGGGAGTTGGTACCTGCGGACCGCAGTCATGGGTGCAAATGTGTGGCAGTCTTTCAAGCCTGATGAATAAGGTTATCTTGAATGGGCACAAATCAAGGACAGAGCTTGAAATTGAGACAGCTTGAGAAGCCTTTGAAGTCACGTATCGTTGACTCACTTGTCCAGTTGGCAAGATGTCTAAACCGGCGTAGAGCGCCGAGCCGGCGGCTACTTACACGCTTGTGATATAGTACCGTGACTGACCTATACGTGGCGAGAGCACTGACGGCTGCAGCGTGCTCAGCAAGCACCTGCTCAGCATGGACGAAGCGTCCAATATCATGCCCAGTGAACTGCCAATTGAACACCACCAACGACATACGCGGGATCGTACGACTTCATTTAACTCATTTTCTCACTTCAAAAGTGGTCCGTCTAAGCATATGCGACCTTCCACCCACCGAAATCGTGGTTCTAATGCAAGCATGAAAAGCATCAGGTACATATTACCCTTGTAAACTTGGATAGTGCTTATGTCTGTTTTCCAGCTCTGAAACTGACTACTCGGAAATTATTGCTCCCATTCCCCGCCGACATCTCTTGCAAACGTCACAAAGTCTTCATTGGCTTCGGGTTGACACATCGTCGGGAGATGAATGGCTTAACAGAGGTGTCTCTCCCGTTTCCGCGTCTTCAGTCGGCTCTAGCTTCCCAAATAATAGGATGGGCAATCGACTTAGCTTCACTGCTCTTATGGAACACGAAAGAACCGCCGCTGGCCCATCATCCACGGCTGGTGTGAGAATACTGGAGGATGATCAGGGAACTATTGGGGCTGGAAGGCAGTTTGTGAGGTGGATGCATCTGAACAATATGAAAAACTGGGTGATTCCTTCAGCTATCGTTGCATCTACCTTGGTGAAATGGTGCATCGGATTCGGAACATATTCTGGTGCGTACAATCACTGCGCGCATACTTTAATCTCAAGTCACCCCGTAGGCCACAATACGCCACCTATGTTCGGTGACTATGAAGCCCAGCGACACTGGATGGAGCTTACTGTACACCTCCCCGTCAGGGAATGGTATACTTATGACTTACAGTACTGGGGTCTTGACTATCCTCCTCTGACTGCGTATGTTTCATGGCTATGTGGAAGAATGTAAGTCTGTCAAGTAGAGTTCGCTGTACTATCTTCATTTATCTTGTTCTTCAGTGGGTCTTTGATTGAACCTTCATGGTTCACGCTACATGCATCTCGCGGTATGGAGACCGGAGGAAGCAAGCTATTCATGCGAGCCACTGTGCTCGTCCTTGATCTCCTAATTTATATTCCGGCATTGTACACATTTGTATACGCATGGCAGGGCACGCGATCATCTAGGAAACGAGTACGTTCGTCAATCCATTGTCATAACAGTTCCAGGTGTTTATCGTTGTATTTTTGCATCGCGAGCAGCACGCTGGGCTGCTTACATTACTGTTCCATCCAGCGCTTCTATTAATCGACTGTGGTCACTTCCAGTATAACTCCGTTATGTTAGGCAAGTCACTCTTCATTGGTAGTGCTTCTGATTCTCACCAGGATATCCTATCAGGTTTAACACTACTTGCGATTAACGCCTTTGCAGTCGGACATGATCTTCTTGGAGCTATCCTTTTTGTCTTGAGTTTAGGTTTCAAACAGATGGCTCTTTACTACGCACCGGCGATCGGCTCTTACTTGATTGGAAAATGCATCTATCTAGGCCCCATCCATGGGTAAGTGTGTCGCAGCTTTAGGACTGCTTTCAATGTACTAAATATTCCGCAGCACTCGCCTGTTTCTGCGTCTAGCGCTGACAACAACATTAGCCTTCGTCATCATGTTTACACCCTTCCTCCCTCCCTTCTCTCCTCTTTCCACTATAGCTGCACCCATCACTCGCATCTTCCCATTTGGACGTGGTCTCTTCGAAGACAAAGTTGCCAACTTTTGGTGCTTCACCAACGTGTTGGTGAAGTGGAAGCAGATATTTGCTAGCAGAGAAGGAATTCTGATCAAAGCCTCTACTGGACTTACCGCTCTTGGGTTCTTGCCTGGTGTAGCTGCGCTCATTTTCGGTGGTTACAAGACTCGGTTGCAGAAGAACGTTCAAAACGACTCAGTGAACGTGCCTCCTTCGATGGCACCCGCGGCACCGTCATCACCAACGCCAATTTTGCCGCTATTACCCTACGCACTCCTAACTTGTTCCATGTCGTTCTTCCTTTTCTCGTTCCAGGTGCATGAGAAGACCATTCTTATTCCCCTCCTACCTCTCACACTCCTGCTGTCGGGCGCCGCACCCACTGACGATGTATTCTTGTGGGGAGCTTTGGGCAACAACGTTGGTGTCTTTAGGTACGCCCTGTGTGTTTTTGCATGTGTTTGCGCCGCTTATAGGGGTGCTGTTCGCTTGTAGCATGTGGCCCTTGATCAAAAAAGATGGATTGGGACTCCAGTACCTTGCGATGCTTCTTCTCTGGAACCGGTTGATTGGGCATAATCCGTTCAAACTACACTATAGATATTTTGTGGGACTCGTATCTTCCGTACGAAGTACTTCTTTTGTACGGCTCGGTCATAGCTGATGACGTCTAATCTCAGGTGGTACATACAGCAATAGTCCTTCTCCATCTGCTCGAGTTTACAGTAACGCCTCCCGCACGCTACCCTGACCTCTTCCCAGTCCTCAACGTCCTAATATGCACTCCGACCTTTGGACTCATCTGGCTTTGGAGCATCAAGCGTTCGGTGGAAGTGGGCTGGGCTATAAGCGGACTACCTGGGAAACGCGAAAAGGAAGGGCCTTCTTCAGCTATGTCTGCAGCCAGTGCAACCTCATCGAGCGCAGCGTTCGGGCACAGTGCGATACGTGGAGAGACGGGGGTGCGTGCGATGAGTCTTGGGTATGCAAGTGGGCGTGGGCGCGGACAGGCTGATGCTAGGAGACGAGCGCTAGTGGTGAGCGCGGGTGGTGACCGGGAGCATTGAACGTCGGGGATTGGCTTCGTTCGTTTTCATTTAAAGGAATATATATGATGGCGCGTATCTGCTCACGATTTTTTGCAAGAGTTGGATTTTAAGGAGAGGGGGAACTCCTCATCCTCACAGAATCGTGCGCATCATTCATCCCAGAGCACTTGATGCATTTACTCCCCGTGTCTTTCGACTTTGATGACGTTTTGGCGTCATTTTTTTTCATGACATTTCACGTTTTCATGGTATACGTCACGCCTCGTTGCACATACTGCCTTTTTGCCTTCGCCTTCACACATCCTCAGGTTAAAGGCCATGGGCCACCTCAGGTGGCCATCGTGCATTTTCGATGGTATTTGAACTCTACGTGTGAAAGGGGTGCCCTTGCTGGACCTTCTTTTAGCTCTGTAATCTATGCCAGCTCTGGAGCTGCTCACCCACGAGTCACTAAAACCCAACGAAACAATGCTCTTCGATAAAGTGCGACTCGCTTGGTTAAAACGTATAGCGCCACCTCACTCCGAACTGCTGTATCTGTCTTCGCACATCTAGCCCTTCCCGTCGATGTCAAGATTGCTCTGCAACTGTCACCAATTGAAAGACCTCATGTTTTCGGACATGTATAAGCACCCTAATGGATCCGATTCTGTCTTATGGTCGCTGCATGCCATCAAACACTGGTCACGGCTTTTTGTTGTCCATTTTATACAGAGCGTCGACAGCGATCAATTTTGAATATTCCTGGAACCGTTCTGAAGTTGTGTGACGACTGTCGATGCAATTCTGCTACAAACTGACCCGCTGAAGTTTAGCCAGACGTCAGATTCGGATTCGATATGCGCCAGATCGTTATGCAACACAGACGTAGAACCTTTTCTGTGGAGCTTGACTTCATCCATGTGGAGGGAAGGTTAAATAAAAATCATTGAAGGTTTGACTTCTGCGCTCCGGATCGTTGAAAAGTCATGTTTTTGCTGTGGCGAGGACCAGTGAATGATTGTTGAGAACGGCGTTTCCTTGCTCAGAAGCAAGTTGTTGATTGTAGACCCGCACGGATGTGGATTCGGAGATACTAATTTCGTTCCAAAGCTTTTCAGCTGAGCCAACCTCCTCCAACCCAATTGCACCTTTGAAGAGACTTAGTAGTCACCAAGTGAATTTGACATCCTAAACTGACCCGTCAATGTGTATCGAGATCCCAAGATATTGTTCGAAACTTAGTAGGTGACGTGACGGCTAAGACTCAGAGTTGCGGAAGAGTGAAGAAAGGCGGTCGAGGACAGCGCTGGGTGCAGAAGAACCAAGATGAGTGACTTGCGTTGCGACCTGCGAGTGTAGAGTGAACTTTGTAACCAAGGAGCCACAAGAATGACTCATGATACGCACTTCCCAGTCCGTAAAGGACGATAGGTTTTCAAGGCCAACTTTTTTGAGGATGGCATTGATATCCCACACATATACTTTTTCATCATCACATCCGGTGGCTAGCCGCTGTCCGCCAGCGCAAAAGGCGCATTGCACCCAACCTTTGTGTTGGAGGGGTTTGCCAACTTGGAGATTCGTGTCGAGATTCCACAGACGCACTGTGTTATCATACGACGCACTCGCAAGGACGCGGTCGTTCGGAGACAAGGTGATGGCGTTGACATAGTGTGAGTGACCTTCCAGAATGGCGATCTCCTGCCCAGTGACCGTGTCGAATATTTTAATCGACTGGAACGATGAGGAGATAATCTTCTTGTCATCCGACGTCCATGCCAAGCTCCGAACTGGGTCAGCGTGTTTGAGTGTAAGGAGCAGCTCGCCTGACTTGGCGTCCCGGATTTTCACACCAGTCTCGGCACTGTTGCTATATCCTCCTGTGGCAAATTTTGCGGAGTCGGGGGAGTATATCACCGCCCACACACTATCGTGTCCTGTTTCAATTTCCAGCATTGTTTCACCGGTGTTGACATTCCACACCCTCGCTGTCCCGTCGTTGGATCCGCTTAACACTTGTTCGCCATCTGTCCTCCAGCACACTGACCGCACACACTTAGTGTGCCCTGACCATTTTGCGATCACCTTCCCTGTCTCGACGTCCCACAACCTCACTTTCCCATCATCGCATCCGCTTGCGACCATATTGCCGCGCGGAGACAATGCTATGGTGTTTACTCCTATCTCCTCCTCCTCATCTCTCCAGTCGTCGCCTATCTGAGTGCGGCTCTCCAGGTCCCATAATCGGAGCGAGGCGTCAGTAGAACACGTAATGATGTGTGGTCGGCCAGGCAGGCACACAGCACCTTTGATCAAGTCAGTATGCCCTTTCATCTTCTGGTAGGGTGTGATCATAGTCAACGCCGGGGCGCGTAATGCGAGTATAAATTGCAAGTGCTTGATTGGGGGCCGAGGAAGATATTTTATTGAACACCTGTTGGTTTGACGTCTTTTAAGGTGCGTCTCATGCTATTGTTGTCCTCATATCTCACGTGCACATGTGGCATTGTAGATTCTCATATCATTATATTATGCTTATGCTTGACATATTGAATCAGGAATGCAACAGATTCTACACGGTCTCAGTGAAGTTATTCGCTTCACAGCGTAAGTACTTTCGTAGGCAAAGCGCCCAGGTCCTCCGCTTGCTACAACCCCTTCCAGCCCATCTCTTGTCACCTTTAGAAGCTCGATGCCAGTACCTCGCCCGAATATGGCCAGAATGAATTTGTGGTTCGCAAAGTCATGGACTCGTGGTCCCACGTAAATGACAGCTTTCCTCAAAGCTTCAGTTATCGTCGAATTCAGTGGCCAGCAATTGTTCCCTGTTCACAATACGGGTCACCAGATTCCGGTTTCCAAGCGCCTACAATCCCTTAGGGATAAACCCCCATGTATGCTTGAATTTGTAGATCCACTCTTTCAGAACAGGATTACCATGACGACAATTCCGTTGCTAGTGGGGAATTGTGCGTCTGGGCCAAAGAACAATTCTTGGTCAAGGTCTTTCCAGTGCTACCGACGCCCTCACAACGGACGATCGAGACTGGTTGGTCTCCAAGACTGCTGCATCCATTTCCCAACTCAGTCATCATCGGTCATGGACTCGATGTGAATGCTGATCGTCATCGCGTATAATACTGGTCAGTTGAATCTGCTAGACTGGAGTCTTGGACAGATGGTGTTTATGTCAGGGCTGCACGGACTTGAGGACACACGCTTTGAGAGAAGTGATATGATCTGTTGAGATTCTCATTATCGGTAATCACCAGAACGATTCATTTGTTCTCTAGGATGCCACGGTGCATGTTTACAGCACAGTGTATACCCTTCTTCATGACCTCGTCACGAAGTTTCAATTTCGCTTTCAGCACCGATTGGCTAGACCTTCTAGAACTCCTTCATACTAGGAACGGGTCACATGACATGATTGACTTGTACAAGGTGCAGACTCGTACGACTGTTCTTCTGTTCACAACACCGGTGCCATTTGTCACGATAGTCATTGTATAAGGAAGGGCCGTCTATTGCTAGTAGGTAAACGCTATGTCCTTTGGCCATCCGAAGAGCACTGTAAGTATAAGTTGGAACTGTGTGACATGGTTCTGTCATGTCACGTGCTAGTTAGAATGAATGTGACAATTCGTGGTCGTGACGGTGACACGCGCTTTTTCTCAGGCCGCATTCCCCTGAGGCTGCGACAGGAATCTACAGAAACTATTCCACTGCAGCTCTATCTTCGACCAAAGGCTCGAGCTTTTCCTGAACTTCCTTCAAGCAAAAAAAAACTGTACTTCAAGTCAAAGAACACTCATCGAACTCCTTGTTGTAAATGGCGAGTCTCGACAAGCTTGCAATCCGGGGCATTCGCTCCTTCGACGACAAGCAAATATCTGTTATTGAGTTTTTCTCGCCAGTCACTGTCATAGTCGGACACAATGGAAGTGGAAAAACTACTGTCATTGAGTGTCTGAAGTACGCGACAACGGGCGACCAGCCCCCAAATACTCGAGGTGGCGCGTTCATCCATGACCCAAAGATGGCGAATGAGAAGGAAGTCAAAGCTCAGGTCAAGTTACGATTTCATGCTGCAAATAGGACGCGAATGCTTGTCGTTAGGAATCTCTCAGTGACAGTCAAGAAGACTGGCTTAACCATGAAGACTCTCGAAAATATCCTTGCGCTTGCGGACAGCAATATCGAAAAGGGCGGGAAGGTGAGTCAGAGGCACTTGTAACTTGGATTGGTCTGAATATTCCTGTTTGTACCAGAGGGGAGCTATTTCTACGAAGTGCGCTGAGATAGACACGGAAATCCCCCATCTCCTTGGGGTATCAAAGTCCGTTCTTGAGAATGTAATTTTCTGTCATCAAGAAGATTCGTACTGGCCCCTTGCTGAGCCTTCTGCGCTTAAGAAGAAATTTGATGATATCTTCGAGGCCACGCGGTGAGTTATTCTGTTATTGAGTGAAATGACCTTGCAGCTAAGATATAAACTAGCTATAGTAAGGCGCTCGACTCTATAAAGTCCCTGCGCAAAGATCGTGTTGCAGACCTTAAAGCGGACAAAGAACGTTTAGAATCTCTTGCTAAAGAGAAGGCGCATGCCGACAAGCTCCGTGGCCGTATCAGCGACCTGAATGCGACCATTACCGGGAAGCAATTGCAGTACGAAGAGACCAAGAAGCAGTACGAAGAACTCGTTAAGAACAATGCCCGCTTCTATGAGTCCGCTACCCAATTCCGCGAGTTATACGTCAAGGTTGAAAATCTGCAACAAAAGAAGGAACATTATCAACAGGAGCTCGCGGAGGCGAAAGAAAGCGTACAGGAAGTCGGAGGTAACCTTTCGTTCCGGGTTTGCGCATGGGTAGTTGACACTGAGTACGTACAGGCACTGACGAGGAGCTTCAAGAGCGCTTAAGCAATTTTGGCCAGAATGTTGAAAAGGAGAAAATAGCTCGCAATAGACACGAGGTGGAACGACAAGACCTTGAAGATGAACTTGCAAAAACGCGGAGATCGCATGTGGAGCTTATTAATGAACATGGAGAGCTTGCTGCAGAGGCCAGGGTACTCATTTGATTTACTTTTGCTTGAGGTTTTTTAACACGATCGTTAGGCACATGAGCGTCGCATCTCCGAACGCGAAGAACTCATCCGTGATATCAGCGACAAGAACAATATCAAGGGTTACAACCACACACCCCTCGAACGCGAGAAGGTGGTTGAATTTGTCTCCCGGCTCGGGGATCTCCAGCGTCGCCAGAGGTCTGAATTTGATAAGCTGCAGGTGCGCTAGCCTGGCGACCTTGGCGCCCTTCAGTCCATTAACAATCACACAGACTGGAAGGAATAGCAAGAATGATGAGCACAGTCGCAATTTACGACTGCTTCACACCGAGCTGGAAAGTCTTCGGATGCAGCGAGGAAATACACGCGAACAGATCGTATGTATACGTGCTATTTGATTTTCACAGGATGCTTTACACTCTTCCCCATCATAGAAAGAACGCCAAGCTGCCATTACCAAAGCTGAATCATCAGTCGACACGATGCAGAGTCTCGCATCTGAACTCCGCACTCTTGCCGGTGATATCGAGGAGAAGAAATCCCGTCTCGAGAAGATCAAGGCGGATATACAAACTGGAAACTTTGATGAGCGCCTGAGCGCGAGGGCCGCTAAGGCACGGAGTATGGAAGACCAGCGCGATACCCTGAACACGGAACTTCGCGGCCTGAGCCTGCAGGCAGAATCAAGGGCTCGTTTGGATCTGAAGCGAGCGGAGGTGCGGAGTAAGACATCAGATACCAAGAACATGTGAGTTCCTTATACAACTTGTTTTGTCTTCTGATAACTTTTTCATAGCCTCGAGTTGTGCAATGTTAAATTCCGGAAGTTGATGAGCAGAGATGCAAGAGCGGAAACGATGGAGCGTGATATTGACCGTGCCTCGAGGTAACTCTGCATTCGATGGTCTGGACCTGCTTAACAATAATCACGATAGAGAGAAAGATGAGGAGCTCGCCGGCGCAGAGGTAGAGGCTGCCGCTGCTAACAAAGAGCTCCAGCAAGCAGAGACAACATTATCGCACGCAAAATTTGAGATGAAGAGCAAGCGGGACGAATTGAAAAGTAAGTACTCGCGCCTATTCAATGATGTCTTGAACTAATCACGCCGCAGAGCTAGAGAAGAAACTCAAGGATGAGATTGAAGGGGGGGTTTCTTTCGAGACCGCCCTCTCGTACGCGGAGAGGGAGCTCGAGATGCGCAAGAAGTATGTGTTTCCGCGGATTCTTTTCGATTGGTTGCTGATTCCCACTACAGTGAGAGCAAAGCGGGCATGAGTCAAGTGTATGACCAAATTCTGAAAGTAGGACAGGCGAAGAAACGTTGTACTGCCTGCAACCGTGATCTACACGACAATGAAATGGCTGGTTTTGAGAAATACGTATGTGTCATCCGAGCTCTTTTCGAGCCATAATTTAACAATTACACATACAGCTCAAGGAGCAAATTAAGAACCATTCTCCCGAGGCTGTCGAGGCTCAGAAGGCCGAAGTTGCAGAGTGGGAAGATGAAGTGAAGGACCTCCGCGCTCTTATGCCTGTATTTACAACCAAGGAGCGCATCAGGACGGTCGAGCTTCCAGCACTGGAGAGGCAAATCAAGGTCTTAGATGAAGATCTTCCGTCTATTAGCGAGAAGGCAGAGCAGGCAAGATACCCTTGTGACTTCTTGAAACTTGAAACTTCACTTGTATACAGGCTGCCCAGAGGCTAACCGATCTGAAGAAGGACATTAGAGATGTTACCTCCTTGAAGCAATCCGCCTCTACCGTGTCACGTAACCAGAATGAGACCGAGCGACTCAAGAGCGACATCAAAAACTTGGAAACGGAGCTTGCCGCTACTGGTACCCGCCAAGACTGGTGATGATGTACAGAGGGAACTTGATGTCCTTTCTAATGAGATGTACGTTGTCTACCTCCCCTGGCAAACAACTCTCTAGCTAACTTGTTCACAGCCGTTCAAATGAGAGAGAAAGGCAAGCACTCATGACAGAGCGTGACCACCAGAATCAATTGTTGCGGACGAATGAAAATGACCTGCACGCGATGGAAAAGAAGGAGAACACGCTTTCCAATCAGATCCGTGACAAGGATACCATGGAGGAACGTATCGTCACAATGACCAACGAGATCGCGACCTTGCACTTGAAACTCAAGGTTTGTTTTTGAGTGTCTAGACTACTAGAGGCTGAAGACTGCTTGTGCTCTTGTGAATCCAGGAACTAGACTCCAAGATTTCGGAGGCGCAAGCTCCTATTGATATGCTTGAGCAAGAGCATCAGCAGGCCATGGTCGACCTTGATGCAAGGATTCGCGAGGCTCAACGTTCCGTACAAGAGCTCAACACGAACGTTGACAAACTTGACAGCCTCAATAAAATCGTTGAGCGGTATGCTATCGTACGTGTGTTGTAAGACTCCAATTGACATCTGCCAGATATATTCGTGACAAGCGGGGCCCGTCTCCTTGTTGAGTTGCGCCGACAAGATAGAACAATTCGAGCAGGATATCAAGGATATTGTCACCAATATCGAGAACATCCGGGATGCCATAGCTAAAATTGACCGGGAGATCAGCGAGAGCGGGAGTTTGATGGCGAATTTGCACGGGAACATTCGCATCAGAAAGCTTTCCCGCGATATAGCAGGTACACAAGCTGAAATTGACTCGTGCGATATGGAGGGAGCTGCAAAGGCGAAGCGGAACTTCGAAGATCGTTACCAGGTTGAGAAGCAGAGGGAAACGGAAATGCAGAGCAAGGTAAGAGCTCGCTCGCTTTCGCACCTTAGTCCACATCATCTCATGTTCTGCAGTATGCCCATATAGGGAGGCGAAATCAGTTCCCCACCAAGAGCAACTCAAGAGGACAGAGAAGGATCTACGTGACTTTAGGAGATCAACAAGCGGTATACCGACCAGTTGGTCAAGGTCAAGGTCTGAATCTGGTTCAATTTGTAAATCGAGTATTTGACACCTGCTTAGATGTCCGACATGGCAAATAATGATCTGGAGAAATATGCCAAGGCCCTGGACAAGTAAGCTATACATCCCTGGCCCTATGGTCCTATATCTGATGTCTCTAGTGCCATTATGAAATACCACGGTCTAAAGATGGAGGGAAGTTAACGATACAATGCGTCATCTGGAATAAAACGTATCAAGGGACCGGTGCGTACCCTTAGATCTTGTCGTGGTTAAGTGCTAATTGCTGTTAGATATCGATGGTATCAAAATCCGCTCCGACGTTGAGGGCGGCGCATCAAAACGATCCTATAATTACCGAGTGAGTGCTTCCTACCACGGTAAATACTGTCATGTTGACATCCTTTCAACAGGTTGTTATGACCAAAGATCAAGTCGAGATGGACATGCGTGGACGATGCTCCGCAGGTCAGAAGATGCTGGCCTCGATTATCGTCTCGCTCTCTCTGATTCTTTCGGTCAAAACTGTGGCATTCTTGCGGGATGAACCAACAAACGCTCTTGATGTGGAGAACATCGATGCACTGGCTGAGAGCCTTGTCGAGTAAGTGATCACCGGCGGCCTTTTTCAACGAGAAGTGCTAATCTTTTTGAAGCATCATTAACGAGAGGAAGAATCATTCCAACTTCCAGTTGATCATCATCACACAC
>NW_024538957.1:0-16856 GCF_016647635.1 Suillus subaureus
CAATCGTTTATTTCCACTTTGTACGCTCGATCTCTCACTTTATTTACTCCTTCATCTCTGTATCGAAAACCTAGCTCCGCATTCCTTCCGCACCAAGTCCTCATCACACTCGTCGCATCCAGTATCAAGATAGATTGCCTAAGCGTTGGTCGTGAGATGACAGAGGACTGGCTATCAAAACGCGGTCAATATGACTTCGTACCTTCTACGGGTGAACCATATCATAGAGTCCTAGAACTTTATTGCTTGCATGTCTTACCTCGTTTGGGCGAGTGGGAGTACGTCAAAGAATTTCTGTCCTACGAGAATGAACTCTCGTCTGACGAAAAACGCGTGAGTTTAATTTCATGATCCTTGTATCGCACTGAACACAATATTGTCAGGAACTTCATCTGGCCCTCGAGGCTCAGCATGCTCACGCGTTAGAGAGTACAAGGCGGGAGACGTCAAAACCCGAGACTCCTCCGTCTCCTACACCAATACCTCCACTCCGCTCTCTATCCCCAGCCTCTTCTTCCTCTTCTCTATCCACTACATCTACCCGCACCGCCATGCCAGCATCCCCTCTTCCAAAACTTACCCGCCAACAATCCGCGTCCTCCACATCAGCAGTCTCAGACTCCACCGTAACCAGATCCCCTCGCCACCGCCACAACCAAAGCATGCCCGAGGAAGCTCAAGTGCTAGTGGCGTTCGCATCTCCCGCGTTCTGCCAGTCGACCATAGTCTCGCGACTGCACCCCCAACCTCCCTAACACTCATACGATCTTATTTCAACACCGCTATTTCACTGCAAACAGAATAGCCACCCTATCAGTCTTGCTCTTCCTAATTCCCCTTATATCTTTGATCCTTCGGAGGCGGCAGGCGCTTGAGACACCTGCGGACTTGGTACGGAGAAAGTTATTGGAAGCCCGTGGCGATTCGATTGCGAGACGGTTATGGAATGAGTTGGTGAGGGCAGTTTTGGATACTGTTAGGATGGGTGGTGGGGGACTCGTATAACTCACAGTGCGCCTGCTTAGTATCGATCTTCTCAGCTAGACCAAGTAGAAGGATATTGGTATCAGGCCATAGGCCATGTGATTATACATAGTGATCTTTCAAGTGGTTCGAACTTTATATTAACAGCTGGCGTTCTGTGCAACCGTGGAGGCGCTAAAATCCTGAATGTGCACGTTTGAAGCGGACAGCTTATTGAGTTAGTGAATAGTATGAGGCAACGAATGCACCACTTCATCTGTTCAGAGACTCAGGTCGTATTGAAAAACCCCTTGCATTGATCCGAAATAAATCAGATAGAACATAATATCGTCGACGCAAAGTGCGAAGATAATACTGAGTTGCTCTGCAACATGTCAGACTATCATATGATGCTGTAGCGCTGAGCTGCAATGCTTTTTGTGCAGCTTCCCTCTTCACAGCTTCCAGCATCCACATCCACTTCAAATCACGCTCGACCTTGTCCCTCCTCGCGCGTTGCCTTCACTCGTTCAAATAACTCCAATCTTCCCCAACACCTATGTCAACTGCTGTGACCTGAGGCTATCCTAGTAATTCTGACTTCGAGAGCGTAGAGACAGGCAAAGGCTTAAGTGGAGGGGGAGCGTCGTCGTTCCCCACAACCAAATGTTTCTCGGTGCAGCGAGTAATACAACCTATTCCTTCCGCACAGCTTTGCGCACCATATGAAGCCGGTGGTCAATTTCTGCTTGCGGGAGCGTTCGCTTGGTGCAGAAACGTTTTCAACCTTCCTCGCATTTACTAGGCCTGGGAGCCTCTCAAATGCCTGTGTTATGAGACTGAGTGCGTCGACCAAGACCTATATCGATGTCGACTCACTGTAGAGACCATACAGGATGCTCTGGATGGGGCGGTCGAGTAGAAGGTAGCCTTGTTGTTCCACGCACGATAGTTGGATGCTCTTTCTTCGGCACACCGTGCTCTGGGCGACTCATTAAAAACAACTTGAAATCGCTGTCTGTTTCAAAGCCAGATTGTGAGTGTCTTTGGTCGAAAATGACGTTGTCGATGAAACTATGCTGCGCCGAAGGCAAGCAATGGCGTAGCCGGATTTGTTCGACTCATCAGGGAATGGCAGCCATGACTTTGACGTGCAAGAATTGGGCTCAAGCAATCTGCTTACGAAGTAGAGCTGATCACGGTCAAATTGACGGTCCAGCACGGGCTTACCCAAGCGAGCACCGCTACCGCATCAGGAGACACAGAGTTCGCCACTTAATTCTCAGTGCACATGTGGAAATACTGGCAAGTACAAAACAGAAGACGACGAAAATGGCTCGAAAACGCTACCGTGAACGTACCTAGAAGTCTAGAGACTAGAGTAAGTAGTACATGTTAACTAGTGCACCTCTAAGTACAGTACATCAGTCAGTCAGACAACCGTAAATTCAGGTTCGGTGCTGGGTATAGAAATTGACAAGGAATCAAAGAATAAAACGGTGCACTTGATGTTGCAGCAATAAAATGATTGTTACGTGGAGCTAGAAGTCCTGATATTAGCAACTGCAAGGACATACGACAAGGACTAAGAACTCACGCATCTCGGCAACTCGACCAGTGTGTCCCATGTGCCATGCGGCTCAAATCAAGCTCGGGATGTCCTCTGGGTATCACCAATGAAGTCCAAGGAGTATAAAATGGATGTCGGGAAGCGGGAGGTACCCAGAAAAGAAGCCGATGATGAGATCCCATAATCCATCCATCAGCCTGCAGCAAGAAAGGGGTTGAATTGGAATTATGATAAGAAGTAGGTTCGAGCAGGTCAGCGGGGTTGGGCAGGGCGTGTCCTTGGCTGGACGAGAAAGAAATGACGTGATCGTTACAAGTGCTGGTGGGCATGATACGGCTTTGTTGGGTGGGAGGTGTAGTGCTTTGATGCAGTGAAAATGAGGAAGAATCTGGCTCGCTGGACATGGGGGATAGCTGCACCTTCACTGCATCCCACAGCTGCACAGTGTTATCTGCCGAACCAGACGCGATACGAGTGCCATCCGGTGAGAATGAGACTGACCAAACCTCCCTAGTGTGCCCCTCCAAGGGCTCACCGAATGGCCGTCCCATGATTGCATCCCACACCCGCACAGTCTTATCCAAAGAACCAGACGCGATGCGAGTACCATCCGGTGAGAACGAGACTGACAAGACCTCACTAGTGTGCCCCTCCAAGGGCTCACCCAATTGCTGTCCCGTGATTGCATCCCACACCCGCACAGTCTTATCCTGTGAACCAGATGCGATGCGAGTACCATCCGGTGAGAACGAGACTGACAAGACCTCACCAGTGTGCCCCTCCAAGGGCTCACCCAATGGCTGTCCCGCGATTGCATCCCACAGCCGCACAGTCTTATCCGAAGAACCAGACGCGATGCGAGTACCATCCGGTGAGAACGAGACTGACAAGACCTCACTAGTGTGCCCCTCCAAGGGCTCACCCAATTGCTGTCCCGTGATTGCATCCCACACCCGCACAGTGTTATCCTCCGAACCAGACGCGATGCGAGTACCATCCGGTGAGAACGAGACTGAGTAAACCTCTCTAGTGTGCCCCTCCAAGGGCTCACCCAATGGCCGTCCCGTGATTGCATCCCACACCCGCACAGTCTTATCCAAAGAACCAGACGCGATGCGAGTGCCATCCGGTGAGAACGAGACTGACAAAACCTCACTAGTGTGCCCCTCCAAGGACTCACCCAATGGCTGTCCCGTGATTGCATCCCACACCCGCACAGTCTTATCCAAAGAACCAGACGCGATGCGAGTACTATCCGGTGAGAACGAGACTGACAAGACCTCACTAGTGTGCCCCTCCAAGGGCTCACCCAATTGCTGTCCCGTGATTGCATCCCACACCCGCACAGTGTTATCCTCCGAACCAGACGCGATGCGAGTACCATCCGGTGAGAACGAGACTGAGTAAACCGAACTAGTGTGCCCCTCCAAGGGCTCACCCAATGGCTGTCCTGCCATTGCATCCCACAACCGCACAGTGTTATCCTGCGAACCAGATGTGATGCGGGCACCATCCGGTGAGAACGAGACTGACCAAACCGAACTAGTGTGCCCCTCCAAGGGCTCACCCAATGGCCGTCCCTTCATTGCATCCCACAGCCGCACAGTGTTATCCCTTGAACCAGACGCGATGCGAGTACCATCTGGTGAGAACGAGACTGACTCAACCAAACTAGTGTGCCCCTCCAAGGGCTCACCCAATGACCGTCCCTTCATTGCATCCCACAGTCGCACAGTGTTGTCCGCCGAACCAGACGCAATGCGAGTACCATCTGGTGAGAATGAGACTGAGCAAACCCAACTAGTGTGCCCCTCCAAGGGCTCACCCAATTGCTGTCCCGTGATTGCATCCCACACCCGCACAGTCTTATCCTGTGAACCAGATGCGATGCGAGTACCATCCGGTGAGAACGAGACTGACAAGACCTCACTAGTGTGCCCCTCCAAGGGCTCACCCAATGGCTGTCCCGTGATTGCATCCCACAGCCGCACAGTCTTATCCGAAGAACCAGACGCGATGCGAGTACCATCCGGTGAGAATGCAACTGATAGAACCACATCAGTGTGCCCATTGATTACGATCTGAACAACCGTCCAGTTCAAATCACGGCCGCATGCCAGACGAAGGTTATTCGGAAACCTTGACGTGAATTTGGTAGCCATGGCGGAGTTGACCGGCGAGAATGGGAGCCCTGATAAATACAGATGTGGCGTGCTGTGCAAAATCATGCTGCCAAACACTTGCATGAATCTTTGTACATCCATCGTGGTCGTCCACAAATCTTCGTATCCAGGATGGCCCTGTCTTTATGTATGAGCTGCTCATCCGACACTGACTCGCAGGCATGTGCTCACCTTCAGCCACTTGGCAACGAGTGGAAGCACAATAATTGCACCCCTGATTGCATTGAGAAGTCCGAGTGCTTCGATCCAGAAGAGCAGTCGCTCGTCGTCGAAAAATGATCTCATCGTTTTTGCGAGCTCATCGTCGAAGTCCGTTGCTTGAACGTGAGTAGCCCAGAATCGACAGGAATAGGATAGATGTGGGGAAATGGATGTTTTGACTCGTTGAGCCAGTCCGTTATCCTCGCGATTAGGGAGGTATGACGACTTTAAATCACATATATTGAAACGAAGGCCATGTTCCATCACTCGAAGTGATGCCAACGCTAAGTCGTGGTGTTGCGTCTTCGTCACCTCGACAAAAAAGTCTCCGCTGGATGGTTCATGGGTGAGGAACTCTTGGAAGGATGCGTGAAGGGGTTTGACGGGGATGTGTGAGTCTGTTGTGCCGCTGAGGAGGGATCCCATATGTTGTATGATGCCTACATTGTAATGATTGTTGTGGTTTGGAAAACATTCCCGCATGGCGTTGAGGGAATCGAATGGGAGGGGTTCAGCCGTGCTAAGAATTTGTCCTATCACGGAACGAAACTCCGCTAGTGCTTCCTGGTACTCATCATCGCCATACCTATCTCGTGGCAAGATGTCTGTCAAAATAAGCCGATACATATCGTACAACTTGTCTGTCCATTTCCCAGGATCGCGGTTCACGACAGTTTCAAAGCGAGATCTTGGATTTATGCTGGGAAGGTCTTCCTGGATGTATTCGCATGCAAGACGTGCCCACTCGAAAAGTCCATCGGCTTTCGTAGCGAGTTTTGCAAACTCTTTGTCTCCAAAACGCGACAACACTTTTAGTTTGTCAGATACAAAAGCACGGATGTCGCGCTCCGCCACTGCTGTTGGAATCTCGTCCATCGATAACTGTAGAATATGCTGAGCGCCGTGAAATGCATCTTCGATGTCACGAAGTGGGCGAGAGGTGACGAGAATCCGAAAGTTGGATGGGAGTTCTGTGATTTGGGGAAGACCTTTGTTCCGAAGTTTACCGCCAAGTATGCGGAGAAGGTCCCGCCGCGTCTCCACTCCGCCGCTCTCGTCCAGCGCTTCGATCACGATTAACACAGGTTCCACACTTGACTTAGAGGATTTCTTCAGCGGTTCCACAAGAAGCTTCTCCCACTGCTGGTAAACATCCTTCGAGTTCTTGAGTGAGGTGGAATCTTTGACCGCATCTGCCAATGCTCGTCTCATCTCCGGATCATGATCAGCTAGGTCACGAGCGATGGTGGAGAAAACCTTTTCATGGCGTTCCTCGGTCTTGTCGAAGCAGAAACATGAACCCAGCACCCCCATGTCGCTGAACCACTTTGCAATCGTGTGAGCGATGGCCGATTTGCCCGTGCCAGCGGGGCCAGATAGCCAAAGCACTCGTTGGGTAGCGTCTTCATTGCCGTTGATCCAATCCGTGATCTGGGAGAGAATCTCCGTGCGCGTCCCTGGTAGGCATTGCTTCATGGTATTGAGTCCTGCGCCCTTTGCATAAGCGATATCCCCGAGATCCAGGGTATCGCCTGAATCGGTGTGAGTGAATGTAAAGATAGAAGCGCGTCAGAATCCTTACCCGTACGTTGGACGAAGACGGCCACGTCCCTGTCAACCTGGTCACGGAATTGTTGTACAAGGCCGTCCAAAGTATCGCTGTATTTTTTGATGACGGTATCGGTTTCCGAGAGAACGTTTTTCCCAAGTCTCTTCCCTACGATAATAGTATGTGATTGATGTGCGAAGTGCGACAGCTTGGTGACTCACAAAAGCTCTTTGTCTCCGAGTAGTCCCTGATGAAACGGGCACACTCAAGAGTCTGCTGAACGATCTTCCCAACGATACCGCGCATCGATTCAATTTTGCTAAGACTGTCGTCTTGAATCATGAAGCGGTAAACTTCAGCCAACTTCTTGAGAAGACTATGGACCGATTCGTCGCGCTCTGCTTGAGCGAGTATTATCTAGGTGGAATTATGGCTTCTGAGTATAAGACTGACTCTTGAAGAAACCGGACGTACTTTGGATGCAGCAGACAGCACACCCAGCGCCATCTTTGCGTACGGATGCACCTATGCAACTTGATTAGTTCATTTCCAATCAACAAGAATGGCCCATACATCCGCGATCTTTTCAAGGACAGCATCAATAATCTTTAGGGGTTGGAGGTACGTCGTCTCAAAATCATCTGCGGCAGCGAGACCCGCTGGGGCCTTGTTGGCGGCGGATGCAATAGAAGTCGCGTGTCCTCCGAGCGGTCTCATGCTCTCCGTGCCATCACAAGCACCCTCAAGCTCAGCATCGACTAATTTGGGATCAGGTCCTTCCTCCTCGCTAGCAGGAGCAGCCTGAACCTATGGGACCGCCTAAAATTAGAGAAGAAAATCAAAGAATTTGATAAAAATACCTGTGAAGCAGGCTCTCCGGACAGCCCTTGGTTCACAGAGTCACTGGGAATCTCAGATGTAGTGGGACGCTTGTTGTTGTTGGAAGGATGGAGATGCAGCGTGTCCTGGGCGCCTCTAAGAAAACCGAAGGACTAGGACGGCAAGTAGAAGCACTCACCTCGACTTTCTGACCCGATGAAGCCCCTTCGATTTCAACGTTCTGGACCGCAGTGGTGCGGTTGCTTGTTCGCTTGAAGCGTTTCTGCACGATATCAGCCGTATTCAGGACAGTCAGTATTCACGTCCACGCACAGGAAGTTTTTTGGTCAGCACATTCTTCAATTTCCGCAGGGACTGACGGAATCCTCTACGAGGTTGGTTCTGGACGAAAAATGCATAAGGGCAGCGATGAATTTCAGAGACCACATACCGAGTTTTCAGCAACATTTGCCCGGATGGATCTGGAGGCTCCTGGAGGAGAATCTGGCCTATGGTCTTCACTCATAGCGAGTGGTCGTAGATCAGTATGAATAAAACCGTGGGGGGAAATGAGAAGAGTGTGAGAAGGGGACAGGCGTCTAATCCTTTGGCAGAGCCGGGGCCGAACGTTAGAAGCATGGCCAGCACATTGACTTCAAGCGCGCTGACCATTCCGAGCCACGCAATTTGCATCGGTTCATAGCGGCAGGTTATTGTGTGCACATCACAGTGCAATGAAGAGAGATGCACAGGTGAGAGAGCTCCGTCTACTCCAGAGTCGAATTATATAGCACCCCCTTGAAGTTCAACAGGTCTGGTGCTGTCAAAGTGCAAGTCAGTCTCGGCGAGCCTGGACTGTTCGAACTTCAAACTTCAAGCACAAGACGAGACCTGTGCACAGTATGAGACAATGGTGCTGATATTTATGAGACGGTTCTGCTGCGAGTAATGATATCATGAGTTCACTGACTCAGGTTGCAACTGGACTACCAAGTCCGTCTTATGATCGAGTGACGTAACGATTCAACGCGCGGGAAGGGAAGTACGCGCGTATGGACCTGCAACACAGCTGCAGACTCTTCACTTCCACATGGGCACAGAGACTTGCCAAGATCGCCGCTTTTTATGCACTCCGAGGGCTTTTGATTCCAAAACCATGCAAATTGCCATTGGGTGTGAAGAATGTCGTCGACAGTCTTTAAATTGAGTCATTCGATGCATCAGGCAAATTATGATATGAACCTTGACGTGTACCTTATCTTACCGCTCATTGCAAGCTAGCACCTGGTCCTGTGGTTGTTCACTACGACTTCATGCTCTTATCATCACCTCCATCGACATTTCACGGGCCTACCAACATCTGTAATCAGCCAAGACCATCGCTTTTCAACTTGAAAGTGTTTCACTCACCATACCATGCATGCAGCTGCAGTCATTTCATCTCTACTTGCCATCGCTCAGCTCCAACTTGCGTACGCCATTCGTGCCTTCGTCCCGCATTCACTCTCATCCTGATTGCAGCACCAATGTTGTCGCCGTCATTTTGCTTTGTGAGATCTCATACGGCCCCAAAGCTACAAGCGATCTCTGAAGTTCTGGGCCGCATCATTTCTGATCCTGTGGACCGACTATCTATCAGAATCTATACTATTTAAATGGCAAATCCGTCGAGGTAGACAACACGGATGATGAAGGTCGCCTGGTGCTGACTGGTGCGTATCCTTCCTGTTCCCTGACGTGGCAAGCTCTGACTTTCTCCAAGACCCGTTCTACTACGCCTGCATAGCGAGAGCTGCAGGAGAACAGGATTACATTACATATTGACACAGAGCAAGCTGTGCACAGAACATGGCCAAGCAGGAGACGAGCAATATCAGAATGCTGATGCAATACATGAATTGACTACGTCCACTCCAGATGTGATGAAACTCGCCGCGGCCTTTCTAGCACAACCAATTCCAGAAAATGTTTCAGCATCCATGCGCTTTGACGCTCTCGGTATCCCGCTCCGTATAGATCAACGCTCTCCTGGTCCTCTCCATCGATGTGGCCGTGTGCATATCCTGGTCGTCCAGCTTGCCTAGATGACAGTGCCGAGTTGTTCCGAGCTGTGGCTTCGCAGGTGATTATGCCTAACGTCAATAGACGCCTGAGCTAAGCCTTCCTGAGTCGACACTAACTGTAAATAGGGCTGGCACCACTAGAGGACTGAGCCATCATTGTCCAACGTGGACGTGAAACTACAGTCCTCTGGGAATTTCCTGAAATACGTCACTGAAAAGTAAGGCCCGATATGCTGAACATACCCTTTTGGCTTGTGTGGTCGCTACCTCGACAACACGTCGAGTCGACGTTGCCCTGTGGGACTTGAGGGTGCCGAATGTGCACCAAAACGTTGCCAACAGGTGGAATACGCCGTTCCCGACTGGCAGATCTTGAGGATCTGCTGAGCTTCCCTTACAGTGGACAATTCGCCCCGGGAGATCGAGATGACGAATCAGTCTCCATGTTTTCAGAAGAGGTAGGATATGCCGTTCCCGGCTGGTGGTCCTTGGAAGGCTTGCTGATGAACAGAGCTTGCTAAGGGTCCGGGTCCAAGTCGTATCTAATAAATCAATTTCAGCATATACTTAGCCTGGGACGTCTTACAGGGCGACCTGTCGGATGTGACGGTTGATCGAAGAACTCCGGGTTGAGTCCCAACGAGCGTTGTTTTCCTTTGGTTCTGAGGGTAATCGTTGTAGGCAACCGTTTCATATCATGAGTTCAGTATTCTACCATAAACCTAGATCTCACATAAAGGAGGCTAGAATCATTCTTGCCTCTTGAATAACTTAAAAACGTGGTATTAAGATACACCGCACCTGTTACCAAATCAGGCAATTTTAGGCCGATGGTGCCCAGACCTACTTACCGCGACAGCTTCAAGAAGCAATCCTATTCGCAACGATGGCAGCTGCTTCAGAGGAGCAACCAGAAACAAGAGGCATCGCAAAGAAAAATGTGAGCTTCCAAACCTTCCTTATCAATCTGTGAAGGCAACTTTACATTTCAGCATGGGACACCGATGACATCGACCAGTGAGCATTAATATTGCCCGCACGTCAATTAAAACCACTTCTCACCGTACCTCCTCTCCAGTGTGAGCACCCAAATCACACATGCTTTAACACGTACTCAACTCTACTCCAGTGGAAAATCGATTCATTCCAAGCAGATGACAACAAAGGCGGCGTATTCACCGAAGAATCTTCTTTCGCAACCCTTTTCCCAAAATACAGAGAAAAGTACTTGAGGGAGGTTTGGAGCGCCGTAACCAAAGTTCTAGACGCCCATGTGAGTGCTCACATCCATTCCGCCATACGATGTACACCATCAACTCAGCACCCAGGGCATCGCATGCACACTGGACCTAGTTCACGGATCCATGTCCGTCCGGACAACACATAAAACATTCGATCCATACATCATCCTCAAAGCAAGAGACCTCATCAAACTACTCGCAAGAGGGGTTGCGATCACGCAGGCTCAGAAGGTATTACAGGACGACGTGGCTTGCGATATCATCAAAATTGGGAATCTGGTGCGTAATAAGGACCGGTTTGTGAAGCGGAGACAGCGGATTATTGGACCGGATGGTAGTACACTGAAGGTGAGCGTTGCATATTTTTGACTGTGCGCATGTCGTTGACTTTTTTCAGGCTATTGAGCTATTGACTCAGTGCTATATTCTCGTACAGGGAATACCGTCGTGCATGGGTCCGTACAAGTCACTAAAATAAGTCCCACGAATAGTCCTTGATTGCATGAAAAACATTCATTCCATCTACCGCATCAAGGTGTGTCAACTAACATTTGTTCTTTCTGCAGCTTTATTGAAACGTTCGCAGGAACTCATGATAAGAAGGGAACTCGCAAAAGATCCCAAATTAGCAACAAAGTCCTGGGACTGGTTCCTCCCCACGTTCAGGAACATCTGAAGACCTCCGAAAAGACGATGAAGAAGAACGGGAAAGTCGCTGCCAAGGAAGAAGCGCGCAAGGCTTCAGGCCTTGATGCATCGAGTTTCGACAAAAAGGAGAAACCAGCGAAGAAAGTGTACACGCCCTTTCCCCCGCCACAGCAACCACGGAAGGTAATTCACTCTGCTGCTGGTTGTCAAGTAGTGCTGATGTTTGGTTATGTCTAGGTTGACCTTTAGCTCGAGTCGGGAGAGTATTTCCTCAAGCCCCATGAACGGGAGGCCTGGGAAGTTCAACAAAGAAAACAAAAGGTACGTGTTTACTGTGCAGTCCGCAAAAAATCTCATTTTATCTACAGCAAGCCGAAGCAGCCCTCAAACGACGAGCAGAACGGGCAGAAGTATGCGTCGCTCCCACAGAAGAGGCGGCCCCTACAGTTGAAGAAAAACGAAAGCGACGGCACACAGAAATGGATGCCAAGGATGGGACGGCAAGGTCGAAAAAGAAGAGAAAGGACATTGCTGCATAGGCGCAATGGACTTGTCACACCGTTCGTGTGCACATCGTGAACGCAATGCTACTTGTAGAGTATTTTGATGCACGCTGCGTATTGAGGACATCCTACTGCCAACACTATGTTTGACCCATGATGCATTACTAGCGTTACGCCAAAATACGATAAAAACCCACTAAGTACACGCACTGAATCGATTCAACAAGTGTCGAACAAAAAGCACGATCAAGTAGGAATATTCCCCTGTGGCCTAAAGTCCCTACTGCTCGCACCGATAGAGAACGAGATCTGGCCATCAGGCTCGCACCACCCCTGAGCGACGACGTCCCAGATAGACAGGTCATAGCGCGAGAGCGTGATCGAGGCTTGTTCTGTGCTGGACGGCGAGATTTCGACGTTTGTGAAACCCTTTAGGACTGATGGAGGCTCGCTAGCGGAAGACAGGAAGTGAATGTACCGAGGAGTCTATTCGCGTGACTTGGGCGTAAGTATCGAGATAATGAAGTTAAGTGGTGTCACGAACCTCCATTCCAGATACAGGTCCAGTGTTCGTGATCTTGAAAGTTACCTGGAATGCAGGCTCTTGGAGACTGGTAAGTAACGATATCAGCCCGCAGATCCTTCATTAGTCTTAATGAACCTCGCCAAAGCGCAGTAGAAGACCCTTCAGCGATGGGTGAAGCCTTCCCGTTCTCCCAAGCAGCGATCAAATCCTCTTGGTCAGCAAAGACAATCAACAGAATCGATGATTAAAATGTATGCACTTACAAGGTTCTTGGCTTTTTGGTAGGTAGCAGCCCACACAGGCGCAAAATCGGGCACGATTTGTGGATCAATGCTATTGTAAGAGGATCAGTTGCAGGGTAAACTGGGGGGAGAGGGCTGAGAGTAGGCGTAGGATAGGGAGTGAATGAACAGCTAGAGAGCGGAACAGCGATAACACCGGTTGTGGACGCGCCTGAGGTACTGGCGGAAGCAGAAGATTGCAGCAGTTGATGAATAATTGAGATTGTGACCTTACCAGCTACCGTAGCGCTAACATTACCACCCGAAGCAGACGGAGCCAAGGTCGGTGCACCTAGAACGAATAAAATTATACATGACAGTAACAGCAGCAAGCTATGCGTCATATAACCTCTGAACTGATTTCCTTTTTCTGCCAAGGTTCGTTTCCGGACTCCCAACTCGATCTCTCATTTTATTTACTCCTTCGTCTCTGTATCGAAAACCTAGCTCCGTATTCCTTCCGCACCAAGTCCTCATCACACTCGTCACATACGGCATCCAGATACCTTGAATGTTGGTCATGAGATAAGTATCAAAACACGGTCAATATGACTTTGTACCTTCCACGGTGAGCCATATCACAATGTCCTAGAACTCTACTCTTTGCACATCTTACCTCGTTTGTGCGAGTGGGAGTGCGTCAGGGAGTTTCTGTCCTATGACAATGAACTCTCGTCTGACAAAACACGCGTGAGTTCATGATCCTTGTGTCGTACTGAACTCAATATTACCAGGAACTTCATTTGGCCCTCGAGGCTCAGCATGCTCATGCGTTAGAGAGTACAATGCGGGAGACGCCAAAACTCGAGACTCCACCAATACCTTCACCCCGCTCTCTATCACCAGCCTCTTCCCCATCCTTTCTATCCACAACATCTACTCGTACCACCGTCCCAGCACCCCCCCGTCCAAAACTTACCCGTCAACAATCTGCGTCCTCTACCTCAGCAGCTTCAGACTCCACCATAACCAGATCCCCTCGCCACCACCACAACCGAAGCATGCCCCGAGGAAGCTCAAGTACCGGTGGCATTCCTATCTCCCGCGTCCCGCCAGTCAGCCATAGTCTCGCAACTGCACGACCCCCCTAATACCCATCCGATCTTATTTCAACCACTATTTCACCACAAACAGATTAGCCACCATCAGTTGTGTTCTTCCTAATTCCCCTTACATATCTGATCCTTCGGAGGCGGCGGCGGGACTTGGTACGGAGGAGGTTATTGGAAGCCCATGGCAATTCGGTGACGAGACAGTCGTGGAACGAGTTGGTGAGGGTGGTTTTAGATACTGTTAGGATGAGTGGTAGGGGACTTGTATAACTCACGGTGCGCCCGCTTAGTATCGGTCTTCTTAGCCAGACCAAGTAGAAGATGATGCTGAGGCCATAGGCCATGTAATTATACATAGTGATCTTTCAAGTGGTTCGAACTTTATTTTAACAGCAGTCGTGGAGGGGCTAAAATTCTGAATGTGCAAGTTGGAGCAGACGTCTAGTGAATAATATATGAGGCAACAAATGCACCACTGCATCTGTTCAGAGGTCGTATTTAAAAAACCCTTGCACCGATCCGAAATAAATCAGACAGAACATAATGTCATCAATGCAAAGTGCGAAGACAATACCAGTGAATCGCTCTGCGGCATGTCATAGACGATGAAGTGGGAGCACTGAGCTGCAATGCTTCTCATGCAGCTTCCCTCTCCGCGGCCAGCAGCGTTCACATCTACTTCAAATCGCACTCGACCTTTTGCCTTCTTCGCGCGTTCCCTTCGCTTGTTCAATGACTCCAATCTTCCCCAACACCTACAGCGGCTGCCGTGACCCGAGGCTATCCTAGTAATTCCGACTTCGAGAGTGTAGAGGCAGGCAAGGGCTTAGGTAGAGGAGGGGGGTGTCGTCATTCTCCACAACTTAGTTTGTCTGGGTGCAGCAAGAAATACAACCTATCCCTTCCGCGCAGCTTTGCGCACCATCTGAAGCCGGTGGTCAATTTCCGCTTGCGAGAGCGTTCGCTTGGTGCAGAGGTTTTCGACCTTGTTCAAATTTACTAGGTCCGGGAGCACCATTCTCTTCAAATACCTGTGTCATGAGACTGTGTGCGTCAACCAAGACATATATTGATGTTGATTCACTGTAGAGACCACATGGGATGCTCAGGATGGGGCGATCGAGTAGAAGGTAGCCTTGTTGTTCCACGCACGATAGTTGGAATCCTGTTTCAAATCCAGATTGTAGTAAATGTCTTTGGTCAAAAATGACGTTGTCGATGAAACTGTACTGCGCCGAAGGCAAGCAATAATGGTGCAACCAGATTATTTGGAGTCATCAGGGAATGGCGGCCATGACTTTGACATGCAAGAATTGCTCAAGCAATCTGCTTGCCAAGACACGGAGTTCGCCACTTAATCTGTGCGCATGTGGAAATACTGGCAAGTACAAAACAGAAGACGACGAAAATGGCTCGAAAACGCTACTGCGAACGTACCTAGACCAGAGTAGGTGGCAAGTCTTAACTAGTACACCTCTAAGTACAGTACATCAGTCAGTCAGACAACCGTAAATTCAGGCTCGGTGCTAGGTATAGAAATGAACAAGGAATCAAAGAATCAAATGGTACACCCGATGTTGCGGCAATAAAATCATCGTTACATGGAGCTAGAAGTCCTAATGTTAGTAACTGCAAGGACGGATGATAAACACAAAGAACTAACGCATCTCGGCAACTCGACCAGTGTGTCCCATGTGCCATGCGGCTCAAATCAAGTTCGGGATGTCCTCTGGGAATCACCAATGAAGTCCAAGGAGTATAAAATGGACGTCGGGAAGCGGGAGGCACCCAGAAAAGGAGCTGATGATTGGGTCCCATGATCCATCCATCAGCCTGCAGCAAGAAAGGTGTTGAATTAGAATTATGATGAGAAGTGGGTTCCAGCAAGTCAGCGGGATTGGGCAGGGCGTGTTCTTGGCTGGACGAGAAGGAAATGACGTGATTGTTACAAGTGCTGGTTGGCATGGTACGGTTTTGTTGGGTGGGAGGTGTAGTGCTTCGATGGAGTGAAAATGAGGAAGAATCTGGCTCGCTGGACATGGAGGATAGCTGTACTTTCACTGCATCCCACAGCCGCACAGTCTTATCGTCCGAACCAGACGCGATGCGAGTACCATCCGGTGAGAACGAGACTGACCAAACCTCTCTAGTGTGCCCCTGCAAGGGCTCACCCAATGGCTGTCCCGTGATTGCATCCCACAGCCGCACAGTCTTATCCCAAGAACCAGACGCGATGCGAGTACCATCCGGTGAGAACGAGACTGAGTAAACAAAACTAGTGTGCCCCTCCAAGGGCTCACCCAATGGCTGTCCCGTGATTGCATCCCACAGCCGCACAGTGTTATCCGCCGAACCAGACGCGATGCGAGTACCATCCGGTGAGAACGAGACTGAGTAAACCTCTCTAGTGTGCCCCTCCAAGGGCTCACCCAATGGCTGTCCCGTGATTGCATCCCACAGCCGCACAGTGTTATCCGCCGAACCAGACGCGATGCGAGTACCATCCGGTGAGAACGAGACTGACAAAACCGAACTAGTGTGCCCCTCCAAGGGCTCACCCAATGGCTGTCCCGTGATTGCATCCCACAGCCGCACAGTGTTATCCAAAGAACCAGACGCGATGCGAGTACCATCCGGTGAGAACGAGACTGACCAAACCTCTCTAGTGTGCCCCTCCAAGGGCTCACCCAATGGCTGTCCCGTGATTGCATCCCACAGCCGCACAGTCTTATCCGCCGAACCAGACGCGATGCGAGTACCATCCGGTGAGAATGCAACTGATCGAACCCCACCAGTATGCCCATTGATTATGATCTGAACGACTGTCCAGTTCAAATCACGACCGCATGCCAGACGAAGGTTATTCGGAAACCTTGACGTGAATTTGGTAGCCATGGCGGAGTTGACCGGCGAGAATGGGAGCCCTGATAAATACAGATGTGGCGTGCTGTGCAAAATCATCCTGCCAAACACTTGCATGAATCTTTGTACATCCATCGTGGTCGTCCGCAAATCTTCGTATCCAGAATGGCCCTGTATGTATTCATGAGCTGCTCATCCGACACTGACTCATAGGCATGTGCTCACCTTCAGCCACTTGGCAACAAGCGGAAGCACAATAATTGCACCCCTGATTGCATTAAGAAGTCCAAGTGCTTCGATCCAGAAGAGCAGTCGCTCGTCGTCGAAAAATGATCTGGTCCCCTTTGCGAGCTCATCGTCGAAGTCCCGTTGCTTGAACGTGAGTAGCCCAGAAT
>NW_024538958.1:0-16831 GCF_016647635.1 Suillus subaureus
GTAGGAAAGAGAGACGATCTAGCCTGCAACATCATCGTCAACGGGCCACATAGATCCAACCACACTGCGAAATCCGGAGAACTGCATTACCGCAGCGAGATGAATCGACTCATCGGGAATTGACAGAACGCCCACTTGGTAGTATGACAAGCCGACAGGAATGCAAATTCCGGATTCTGCAGGCGAGTTTGTCGTTGACCATATAAAGGCCTGTCGTGCATGGCGAAAGACTCGAATGGCTGTTTTGAATTCGGCAATGCGTGGCAGGCCAGGTGAAGCCACTGTTTGGCTCAATATATCCAACGTCCCTTGGGCTGTTGTATGCCGTCCGCGAGCGATGTGAAGGATATAATGAGCGCGACATGCTAAGCGACAGCATCTAGCTCAGCAGCGACACACCAAAGGTGATCGCCTGTGGCCAGGTTTAAGGCTGTTGCCTCACGCGAACGAGTGCCGCCAAAGTTGGGGTGTAGGATTTGCAAGTGAGAGATATCATGCTTGTTCGGCTCATATGGCCCTTATGCATGTAAAGTGAGTAGCGTAAACTCGACGATAGGATACCACCAGATGCGTGGCCACAGGGAATGGACTTCCTGAGAAGGATGGGGTCAACAATACTATCCCATAGCTTGCATAGGACGTCAACAAGTTTGTGAAATTCAAGTCGGTGATCAAAAGATCCAGCACAATGTGTGAGCGACTGGAATTCAGAGGACAACTCAATCAGTACAAGACCAAGTGGAACATGGATAGGATCTTGATCATCTTGGGCACTAAGCATAATTAAAGCATTGCAGCTATACTAGCTTGTGTAGGCAATAATGACAGGATCATCTTCTCCTGCCTTCCGAAGGTCGCAGAACAGCGGAGGAAGGAGGAAAACAGGAAAAGTCGGGCAGCATACGGATGCGGGATGTGACATCATCCCATTGCACAGTCAGTTGCCTGCTAGTCTTCAGTAGGCGCATATACCATGTTACAAAAGCGGAAGCTGAGCAGCTCGAACTCTTCTGTTAAGGCTACGCCAGTATCACCTGATGCAAACAGATCACCCAATCGTGTGCGGAAGCGTGACAGCTGGGTCCAACATACTGCATGGTCTTGCTCCACCAGTTCCACAGTAGTTGAATGCACCTTGACAGTGCCAAAGCTGCGCGAAAAAGCGTCCATTGCAAGGGATGAAGTAGCCTCCCTAACCGCATCGAAATGATGAGAGGAAGACAACAAAAGAGCAATGTGCTGACCAATGAACTTCAACATGGTCTCAGACGCGATCAATGTAGCGGTTCACCTGCTCTGCAGAGGTCGCCCATGACTTTGCAGCACGAAGATCGTTACGAGAGATTTGGAATACTTGGGGAAGTTGTGAATAAATTTTGGAGACCTTGAGAGGCCAGGGTCAATCAGGATCACCGGCAGGATACAGTGCGAGTGCAGCTTGATGAGCTCAATCGCCACTTCCAGACACTATTGGTGGACAAACAAAAAAAATGGTTCATGGATGCTGAGAATGATAGAATGAATGCGGTGGGTTTTTAATGTCTATTAGTTGGGTGAAAATGCGCTGTGTGCGTTTTGTGTCGTGAACTACGGGAAGAGATAGAATGGTAGAGTATCGAAGGATTTCTCTGAGAAAGTGTTTCAATGTTTGATCTAGTCATTTAAAAACAACTAACCTACAAGCCTAACCCTGATAGGGCGTCTGACTAGCCCATATGCAATGCACGGTATGGGCCATGGCTCGCATTGGAACCCACCCAGGAAGGAGGAGGTATTACGCAAGGTCCTGGAGTACGAGATAATTCTAAAGGCTGAAGGTAAATAAAATGCACGGATGGGGGGAGAAGCCTGACCAACCTGGGAAGTTTTTGCGAATAAAAGGGAAAGTTAGCCGAGCTGCTTCTTGATGGGCATCACTTTCCGAGAATGAGCAGTTGGACATCCTATGGTATAAGGTACAAGGGGAAGTAAATGAGAGGAGTGCGGGTTGAATTGAAGTAGATTAATGTCGAGGAATCTTTTATGGGGTCAAACCTTGGTAATGGCAGGATACTGTTGCACTCGGATGCGGCAGTTTCGGAAGAGGCTGGGAGTGCTTGCATGAAGGAACGTGACCGGGTCTATTCCAGTTGTGTTCTTAATGCGCTTAACATGAAGTATTGTGTAGCTTGGAGAATGGGTAAAAGGTTGGTGATTTAAAACACGTCCAAGCTCGGAACGAGGAATGGAACGGTAGCGAGCTGTTGAAGATGGCTTGGGCTGATCTCATGATAAGCTATCCTGCCGACAACTTTGTGACTGACGTAGACCTTGAGTGTCTGACCACACTAGAAGCAAGAATGTTCGAAGATTCCGAGGAAGCAGGACCTGCAGGCAACTAGCAGTGGGGTTTGGATGCTGGTCGATATCACAGGCGGTGGAATGTGTATCTCAACATTCCTGATGAGTGGGTTCTGGGAAGAGATTACAGCGAGAGTGAACTTGAAGTAAGGAAAATATTACCTGCCCCGTTCAATAAGTCTCTAACTGGTGTGATTGACAGTGTGACCCCTTATTCAACGATAACTCTGATGCCACATCTGTAGACGAGTTGTCCGACGTCGTAGCTCCTTCGCTGCCTGTTGAAGAAGAAATTGTGCCCGTGAAACGTCGCTGTGCTTCGAAGAGGATCCAGAGAGGGACAAAAAGAAAATAGACATTGGTTGATGTAGCTAGTTAGCATCAGTCAATAACTATTTTCTTGGACTGACAAGCCTTGACGCGGCCACCTTGTGAATAAAGTCAACGAAGGAATGGTCATGAATTTGATGTAGGAGTCGAATGTAGAACATAGGAACGCTGGCATCAATGCCATGCAGGTCACGACCACGGCAGGACTGCGTCAAAATAGCTGCGCGGCCTACGCGTAGGTCAGTTTCAAACTTTCACTGTCGCTATCTACAAGAAAATTTTCAGCATGACTACCGCCACTTGCACTCAAAATCACAGTTCGTAGTATTCATCTATCCAAACTACTACTACATATAGTGACGGCCGCGCTAGCAACCAACTATAGCCCACACGACAGTATCCCCCGATCATTGGGTGACCAAAACTCAATTGAGTGGAACAGCTTACAGGACCGCATGTCAATGGATGCTGCGAGTGAGTACTGATAGAACACGAGTCTTAAATTTGGTGTTGACCACCTTCGAAGGCCACCATAGTAGCCAGGACAACCAGGCGCTGGCCTTGAAAGCGCTGGAATCCAAGGTTGGCGGCTATTTCCACACCTTGATCGAGAAGATGGTCAAGCAGGAGACGAATATCGAAACCTTGATGACGAAGTCGGACAGTCAGGAGGCGAAATTGTCTTACCACCATTCACTTATCGAGGAGCAGGGGAAGGATATGAGAAAAGTCTTTGAGGACCTGGCAAAACGTATTGAAGAGCTTGATACAAGTATCATTACCAAACTTGGGGTAATGATACGAGGTACTAAATAGGATTTGTAAAGTCGTCGGTATATTGTACGTGAAAAAAAACACTGACTTTCACGGCTTTGTATATTTGAACCGCAGTCAGCGTCAGAACCAAAAGATAAGATATGCAAAATTTCAGTGTTTAGAACAGTGAAAGTGACATTTTTCAGCGTTTTCAACACTGAAATCAGATTGATGACAAAGATCGTGATACTGATATTTCTCCTCGAAACACTGAAAACGCCATTTGCGGTACTGACAATCATGAATAGGATTACAGTAGACTAATTTGAGAGCAATACATGACACATGGGCGGTCAAAAAAGATAACTAGCTTGCGTCCAGGATCCATGAAAAGAGTCCAGAGCGAGAGCGTATTGAACAACAGGAGTACAAGGTGTATGGCTGCCGTTCGCAAGACAAGTCAAATCCGGCGAGTGCTGTGAGTCCATGCTTCAAACAGTGATCGAGTGTCAGGGAAATGATGTTGACTCTTGAGCGCATCTGGATTGGTTTGTAGGATCTGCCGGGATGACTCGGATGAGAGCACTGCACAATGTTACGCACTTGCCCTTGTTGAGCGCGGCTGAGCTTGAACCTACAGTGAAGTTGCCGGAGAATGAGTTCTGGGACAAGGTGAGAGATATAAAGAGTAGACAATAGGGAGTAAGTGATGAAGCTCGCACAGACACGAAAACACCACTTGTAGCGAGGAGGACAATCGCCTTCTTGAAGTATATCAGCGTTGTCTCAAGCTCGCACGAAATTAGTGCAAACATGCGAGAATGTCGCCGAAACTGTCGGAATACAAACGAGAGTGAACATTAACGTCGAACAACACAATGGACGTGAAAATTGACTCACCGATTCAGACCAGTGCAAACCGCGGTAGACAAGTAGAGAGATGCGACAATGAGTGGTGACAGGCACAGACGAGCAGGTACAATTTTGAGTAATATATTTCTTGAAGTCGCTCAGACTGTCACGTAAAGTTGCAAAAGTCCCGTCACCTTCAAGTTACTGGCTCCTTGTTTAGGTGCGTTTTGAGCTCGTGATCTTCTTACTTAGATATGCAAGCCACTGGGAAAATTTTGAGAATGTAGGTACTTAAATTCGCCTCTTACCGTGACAGCGGAATCTATCGCTATTTCCCAGGTGGGAGCTCAAGCTGAGCGCGGACAACCCGAGATTCCCCTGCAGGCTAGATATCCCCAACTTGCACTGCAAATTAATTGAAGTCTACTGCAATTGCCAATGAGTGCTCAGTTCGACCAGTCACGCCTTATCTGGACACCTGCTTACCCGTCTCATGTCGTCTGCGAGAAGCTAAGGCGTGAAATTAACCTCAAGCACAACCTGAAGCTCAGTGCGTTG
Organism: Suillus subaureus; assembly: GCF_016647635.1. Taxonomy (NCBI): domain Eukaryota; kingdom Fungi; phylum Basidiomycota; class Agaricomycetes; order Boletales; family Suillaceae; genus Suillus; species Suillus subaureus. The sequence goes on from NW_024538958.1 coordinate 4,837, forward strand.
ATGTATGTCTCTCATAGAACGAGAGCCTGACTGGACTTCGTGCTGTAGAGGACTACCATGACCTGCATGCATACTCGGTGTCTAATTACACCTTCTGGCTTGACCTCTGGCAGTTTATGGGTATTTTATCTTCTGTCCCCCCAGATCCCACAAAGGTGTGTCAACTCATGTCAGCGTTCTTTCTTTGTGATGTCGAACGTCACTATAGATAGTCCAAAAGGGCAAATACGAAGAAGTACCCGAATGGTTTCCCGGAGCACGCCTCAACTACGCGGAAAACCTTCTCTACCGAGATGACGATGGTATCGCATGCACAGCAGGCAATGAACTCGGAGTTGTGACACATTATACCTTCCACCAGCTAAGAGAGATGGTGCGCAAAATGGCAGCCGCAATGCGCGCGAATGGATTGAAGGTTGGAGATAGGGTTGCGGGTGAGCGAAGGAAGTGCCTGTAGAATTTGCCACAGATTGTTAACCCTGAATGGTCGCAGCTATCATCACCAACTCCATCACCGCTGTGGTAGTTGCTCTTGCGGCTTCCAGTGTAGGGGCAATATTCTCCAGTACCGCAACTGACATGGGTACCCAGGTCAGCCTTATAGTATCTCTCATAGACTCGCAAGACGTTCCACCTTTACTAGGGCATACTTGATAGGTACAGGCAGATCAAACCAAAGCTCATTTTCACAGAAACGGAGATTGTATACGCGGGGAAGACAGTCAGCCTAGTGCAGAAGGCTTCGGAAGTGGAGCAGGATCTCCGCGCATATGGCGTACAGCGCATCATTACATTGCCAAGTGTAAAGACCGGAAACACCGTCCCAGAGTCTTTAAATATACCCAACAGGTTTGTCCATGACTCTCATCAATTAACGCGTGTTCCTACTTGGCCTTTGTTTAGTGTTACATTGGATTCTTTCCTTACATCAGATGATGGTCGACCACTGGAATTTGAGCAGTTACCTTTCAGTCACCCGTTGTACATCCTATACTCCTCGGGGACAAGCGGTCCGCCGAAATGCATAGTCCACTGCGGTGGAGTACGCCTCCCACTCACGTGCCATATTCTGCTATTTATCTCCTTCTGCAGGGCGCCCTCGTGAACAGCAAGAAGGACTGCATGGTTGGCTTCGGCATCCTCCCGACTGATGTCTATTTCCAATACACTACGGTAAGCAATTCCATATACATATGCTGTGCATGAAGTGATCAGCTCATACCCATACAAGACGGGCTGGATGATGTGGCCATTCATGCTCTCTGGTCTTGCATGTGGTGCACGCATTGTCCTCTACGATGGGTCACCATTCCATCCTGACCTCAGGGGTTATCTCAGGTTCATTAATGACCAAGGGTGCGAAGACAGTAACGAGCGTAGATCATCAGTAACCAAACTTTTTCTCTTCTAGTGTCACGGTATTCGGCACAAGTCCACGCTTCCTGACAGAAGTCCAGATGAGGGATATCAAGCCGCGTATGATCGGATCATAGCCTTGAGAGTTGATGCTAATTACTTTTGTAGTTGAAATTGCATCCTTTGAAGCTCTTCGTGAGATGACCGTCACAGGAGCTGTAATAACCGCACCTTTGATGGAGTGGACGCACGAGGCGTTTGGTAGGAAGCTGCATATAGGTTCGTCTTCTGGAGGGACAGACGTGTTCTGTGCATGTGAGTTTCCGTTGTGTCGCCTCTTGCTATATACCTAAACTAACACTCCTCAGTTGTCTCTTGCGTGTCGAGTTTCCCACTACATGCTGGAGGTTGTGTCCGAAGTGCTATTCTCTTAACTTGGACTAACTGTGCGTTCCACACAGAACTTCAAGGCAAGTCTCTCGGCATGGCTGTTGAATTATTCGATCCCGCGGGCAAGAACATTGAGAACACAGGTCAACCTGGTGAGCTCGTCATCACCCGTCCGCATCCCTCGATACCTGTTTGTTTCTGGGGCGATGAGTCTGGCAAAAAGTTTCGCCAGGCATATTACGACACGTACCCAGGTAAGCTCTCCTTATTTCGTCCAGATATTGACGTGCATGTTTACGTTGATGCGGGGCACAGGAGTCTGGCGTCAAGGCGATTTTGTAGTCAAGAATTCAAAGACGACAGGGTTCATCTTTTTAGGGCGGAGGTACTGGCTATTTTTATGCCTTGTCATATGCAAGTTGATCTAATCATTTCCACAGCGATGGTGTACTCAACCCCTCTGGTGTCCGTTTTGGCTCAGCGGAGATCTACACTGTCCTAGAGTCTTTCTCCAACGAGCTCGATGACTCGTTGTGTGTGGGCCAGCGAAGGACACAAGACCCTGATGAGCGTGTGCTGCTCTTTCTGAAGATGCGCTCAGGGCACAAGCTTACACCTGCCCTCATTGACCGCATTAAAAGCGCGATCAGGACTAGTCTTAGCCCGAGACACGTCCCAGCCTACGTGTTCGATACCACAGATATCCCGGTACGTAAGCTGCTTACTCGGTGAACATAACGATCCTGATGCCTGTGCAGTATACTGTAAACGGCAAGAAAATTGAGATTGCGGTGAAGCAGATTGTTTCGGGGTCCGATCTAAAGCCGAGTGGGACTGTGGCAAACCCTGAGTCACTTAAGTTGTACTATAAGTACAGGGACATCGAAAGTTTGGTGGGCGTGAAGACGATGGCGAAGCTCTAATGTGTAGACATTGAAATCAGAAGGTTGGGTCTTCCCACTATATAATAACTTGTGAGCACAGTCATTTGGCGTGAGCTACCTTTCTGATGAATCTAAGATGCGTGAGATTTCTGCAACCCACTCATGATCGTTTGGTTTTGAGTGTCAGTGCATAAGTCCGCCATCACGGGATAGGCGCCCGTGTCAATAACCTTCAAGAGCCAGGGGTATCGTACGTCGGAATTAATGCTGAGGAAAATTCATCTGCAATGCGGAGACAGCATGGGCGGGCAAATTCACGTGTACTCCGTTATGCAGTGAACCATTTCGTGAGCCTTCCATTGCTGGTGATTTATGATTCGCTTCTTCCCGTTCTTTCGCCGTGACCCTGTCGCGCAATCAACTTCTCCGTGTCCCTACTGAAACATCTTGAACACTAGTCCATATCCAAGTCCAAGCTAACTCGGATACGCGGCAGTAGTTGTCCGGTTTGCGCGATTGAAGCACGCATGTCAGCGACTTAGATCAAGCCTGCCAATGGGGCACTATGTACCAGTAAGTACGTAGTACTGTGGGACAATGCCGCACTGATAATGGCTACCTGATCCGCAAAGCGGTATCTCGCTAGCGCTAATATCGACTATACCATGGAACCACTTCACGACATCCTTATCTGGCATACTCTGGAATTCTATCCTGATCATAGCGTCGTGTATACAGTCACTTCAGCGTTACAACTATCAGCCTAATGCTGTTCGCGCCCCTGAACTTGTGGTCCCGGACTGTATCTTAGGGGTTATCGTCGACGACTCTGAGTCATTAGGAAACCCAGAGGTGACAGTAAATGGGTACGTCAATGTAGCAGGCTGTGGTCCCCTTTTGTGAAGGTTCCTAAATTTGTCCTATGGCAAGTTTTTTGCTAGTTGACTAGGTAATAGTCAGGGGCAATGGCACCGGTTCGATTGGTCCGATGAAAGCACATGCCCTCGATGAAATCCACCTAATGTCTACCCTCCATTCCACTCGGAACAGTTCCTTACTCCCCTGTGGGGTCACTCTCCATCTCCGTTTTAAATAGCACGGTGCCTTGATAACAACAACGAAAATATAACTTCGCCTTTGGGTTGTTTTCTCATCATTCCGGTACATCAATTGAACCGTCACTGCTCTTTAGAAAATTGGCCTTCTCCTTTAGCTGTATCTTCTGTATGTCGCTGACCTCAGTGACCTGGACGACGCCGCATATATTTGCTAGCGAGTTTATGCCCCCCGAAGCCTAATATGGTACACTGCATGAGACCGGCATGATGTTTCCACTGTTTATCGTTAAGGGGTCGTACAGTGCCACGGACCACGGTGCAAGTTGGAATTGACGATGGGATTGCACAGCCACGTGCAAATCTATTGCTTTCAAAGTTAACGTTCAAGCCCTATGATAACTACTAGTTAGGGCCGCAACACAACACAGGCGTCATACATGCGAGCCAGATTCCAGCCAGATCCCAGAGTACAGTTACATGTTGTACTTTCTCCAGGACAGGCCATTTGCGCCACACTCACAGGTGTCGGTGATATATCATTAACAGAAAAGAATCATCGGATGGATCTCGTTTCATCCGCCACACCACAACTAATCCTGCACCAAGGCTACACATCTCATCCAGATTCGCCAGCTTAGCTCGTGACAATGGTCTTGTCATGTATATCAACCAAGGCAGCACGTTCCCGGCGAACTCACGGGTTTTCAATAATTGAGCTGAGCACATCGCACCCGAATACGCCACCACGGTGATAGAAGCTTCTGAAGGCAAGAATACAGATATCACTAAAGATTCTGGGGCACTGCATACGTCATAATCTGCTACGTCGGAATTAGGAGGAGTCATTTGCAATGAGCAGATCAGGATGGGACGAGCTACTCGGTCAAGCAAGTGAACGCTTCGGTGAGTCTGCTATCACTGGCCATGCATGTTTTTGATTCGCTGTAGATGTTATCTTTTATCTTCTCCCGTCTGATCGTGCCCGTCCATGACGTTAGGAGCGACTTCTGCGGTGCGACGCCAATGATTTTCTCTCAACTTCCAATATCATACCGGAAGATTGCTCGGGTCACACAATGTATCATGTGGATCGCAACGATTCGGCACTTCAAAGTTCAGTACGTACACAGGAGCATCGAACTTGAATGCGCTACATATGATCACCCGGCGGATCGTGCAAGCCCCGGTTATTCATGGAACTTGAAGCCTATCTAGTTGATACTCGCTTTGCGACGTACTTGCGGTCCACCCGCCGGCATATCCTGATTCGACATATGTTAGATGACCTCGCTTAGGCGTTGCTACCAGGCTCCACCATCACATGTCGATATCCCGGACTTGCGGCGGAAGTATGCGGCAAGTTGTTATCATTTTGTCTCGAAGGCTTCTAAAGGCTCCTGGATTTTTCGTAGCTATGTGGGCAAACACTTAGTTGGCTAGGTCACAGCAACTTTCCAAGAGATGGTCTGATGCAAGCCACGCGTTTGACGAAATGCACTTAATTTCTGACACACCACTACACCCGCGGCTCCTGCAAGCATCGCCTCCACGGACAAGCTCGAGAACTCTGTTGTCAACAGCAGAATGACCCTGATGTTGACACCGAAGAGAGTGTATTTTTTTCGGTTCTGATGTCCATTTCTTTCTTGTTCTCACCCTTTGACATATGTAGGATGACTCGATGATCTCGACGAAGCCAGTTCTCTGAAGTCTTGCGTCTTTGCTATCAAAATTACGTCTCCTGCGCCTGATGGACCTCGACTACCTGAGAAATGCACCTGTCGCAGGCAGCAGAACCCCCAATGGGGCAAATGATAAATCAACGTCGTCATCCTCTGCACGAGGCAGTGTAATTGCATCCACTAGGGTACGAACCGAGCGTGGTGCTGTGTATGCCGACTACCCTCGACACTGCACTGCAAACGCGATGCGATAATTCCTACCTCGCTGTGGGATCCAGTCTGACCGTAACGTTATTCGAATCTGTCAAGTGAAAACGTCGAAGGCTCTCCTTGGTTGACATGATAACCTTGCAGCAAATCGCGTCGCTGTATTTTATTATCGACAAACAAAGTTCCAACGTACAGGCATGCATCTATCGGTTGTCATACGAATTATTTGGGCGTTTCGTAACTTCCGTCGGTAACATCGGATGCCCGTGCAAGACTGGCGGTCGTGTGTATGTACGGGCCGCCTGTCCATGGAAAGTATGTGGAGACATTGTCAATACGTACAAAGAGTGTCATGCACTTCAATGAAGTCATTTTTGCCCACGTTGCCCGTTCATACCAGGTTATCATCACATGCTTCTGACTGTCTTTGGTGGCCAGATATCTATCATCCGTTGCCAGTGGAGCTTCATAATATCGAGTTGCTTTTCAAAGTCGTTCATCCCCGAACTAGTGTTTCTCACGTCTGAGTCAGACTGGTCATCCGGTACGCTGATTAGCGCTCGAGGCATGTTTACGGTATCGATTCTGACGCCATGTCCGCACAATTCGAACTAACGCCGTGCCATGGCCAGTGGCACGAGGTGCATAAGCAAGTCAGACGTCAAGTCATTAACACTCTAGTCGGGAGACCTTCTAAATGCTGCCTCGTTGCAACCCCAATTTGCATTATCCAACCTTTGAGTTAAAAACTTTTTCGGTTCTTTGTGATTGCCGTGAAGCCACCTCAATTGCGTCACTTTGACCAAAGTAGCCTGAGGCACGCAGCTGGAGAACAAACTTGAGCTTCGTGCGTACCCAAGTATAGATTTTCTAGAAGAACTCCGTGATACTCCAAGCGCTGATGAAGATCCGATTGTCAAAGATTCCCATGCTAGAAGAGTCTGGGCTTTGGAGCTGCTAGTACTCCGACGCCCTGACTAGAAAGAAGAAACTCAATCAACTGATTGCCAATCGAGCGTTGAATGATCCCCCAGTATATATGTACATGTAAACTAGAGCAGTTACTAAGTACTGTCTGGCCTCTACGTACACACGAACATGGCAGATGCAAGAAAAACTTGTTATGTAAAAAAATCCATCAAAGTCTATGTTTGTGGCCAATCCTGTTGATGTTGATGGAATCTATTATGCAGAAGAAAGCAAGAAGCAAAGTGAGCTATAATAATCCACCACGAGAAATAAACGAGGGACAACAGTTGGAGTTTTATGGCATGCGATAGCGATTGAATATCCATCCACCTGGGGTTATCCGATGTGGTATGTACATATGCATAAGTTTTGGATCATACGATCGCCGGGAAGCATGCTGGTCATACCGGTCGTTAGGTCATTTTGAGAAGTGATGGGAAAAGTTCAATTGAAAAGTATTGTCCCTCAGTGTCCCTTCTTCTTCTTCGAGCTGTCAATGACCGCACCGGCATCGGAAATCAACTTCTGGAGTTCGCCGGACTCGTTGAGCTCGCGGATAGCTTCCATCGAGCCAACGGGTTTGCCCCCAATAAGCATAAGAGGAAGATCGGTTGAAGACGTGAGTCGGTGTAACAAAGGAATCAAAACTTCTGCATCCTCTAAGACGTGGGAAATCGTGAGCAACTAGTAAATCAAAGTCGGGGAACTCGTTTACCTCGTTGATCGACTTCAAAAGCCACAGGAGGTGGCCGTAAGTCCATAGTTGAAACGATACGTCTTACTTCCCTAGAATGTGCATGATGAACCTGGGACGAGCAGGAAGCGTCAGCATAAGACTAGAACAAAGGAAGTCGAAGAAGCGACTGACTTTGGTAAACATCATAACGGGATAGCGAGACCACACATCTTGCACGATCTGGTTTACTTCATCTGCTGCACGCGGACTACGAGTGTCGAAGTCAAGCACGAGTTGGGGGTCAATGGGTTTGCTTGGGTCTATTGAGCGTGGTATCATGTTCTGTGGGAGTGCTGCTACGAAAGCAGCTACTGCTGCTAGCTCCTGCGATTCGTCCAACCGGACTTGGGGACGATTGGTATTGCTGACTACATTCTTTCTTTGACTATTTGAAGGTAGACGGAAGAGTCTAGACGATGGTAGGGGATCATCTTTGTCTTGTGAAAATGATCCATGTGCACTTGCATGACCGAGGGCGTCGGTCCGAAGTGCTATTGGAGTAAGCTCTAGTGAAGGCCTTGCTACAAAAAAGATATAGAATGATACAACGATAAGGCCAATGAGAGCCAGCGACGTGGCTCTCTGGTTCAGTGGTTTTCGTTGGTGCTGCAGTGAGTGCAGAAGGGAGGTGACGGTGAGTGTTGACATGGTGACCGACGACGTGGGTCAGGGAAAGGTAAAAGAGAGTGGAAGAACTAGAAGTTCCTAGATAAACGAACGGCAAGAATGAAAGTTTTAATTCGAAAGCGAGGCCGAGAGTGGATCAGTGCAACCCGAAACAATGAAAAGTGAAAGGAACGTGTTCACATAAACCCCCATTAAATTGATCTAGAATCTCCTCGGCTCGACCCTTTTTGGTCACACGGAAATTCCGTTGATCCCTTATTTGGTAACCCACTCCGTAAAACGCCCGATTTTCACAATATAGCTTATCGGGCCTGCCATGGCGCAAACAACAAATTCACGACGGTCAGCATGGACCTCCGAATAAATGTGGGAATATCATGATGATGCCATTACCTCGCCGCTGAGCGTAGCCCAGGGCTTGACAAGATACGCCGCTGTCCCAGTGATCAGCCATATTACAGATCCCCATAAGATGCTTATCGTATGTGCCTTATATTCGTCGTTGGGCGTGGACCTGGATTATCGCCGCATCAAAGTAACTTCTTACCCAAACGTGTCACAGGCTGCCGTCAGGACTCAGCGCTCGGGCACAGGAGGCGGGTTAATCATACTACTTATTCCCTATGCAGTTCTCTGAATGGTGCATGAAAACCTTGAACGCCCTTGTTATCTTATCGATACAGCACCTGTCGAAAATCTGTCTAGCCCGCATAATTTATCACGCTGACCATATGGTCTCTCTCTCCGATCAGTGGTTCAAACGGGCTACGCCGTGAGCGGTGGCATGTTTAATGTTTTGGCACAAAGGTCATTGGAAGCCGACTGCCACAGGCGCCCGCACTGCCAGCTATTTTCGCTCAGGGACATGTCCCTGTCTTCCTTGTATGCCTTCCCTGCTGGCTGGCAACCAATTCAATGCTCTTGGACACACATGTAATTGTATAACCGGGATATCGTATGGTCACATAAACATAAAACCCAGAAATAGATCAACCGCAAACTCCTACTTGGATGAACAAGACAACATAATAGCAGTACACATAAATATGTAACAATACAGAATTCAATTCCATTCAAGCAGTTACCGAGTGTGCACCATTTCATCACACGATGACGTGAACATCGCCAACTTTACTGCGTCTCTTGTTCCTTCACGGTATCCTCCCTTACCGTCATCCCAGCATTCTCAAACATCTTCTTCAGCTTGCCTTGTGCACGCAACGTGTGCAGGTCGTCATTTCCGCCGAGTCCTTGCCCATTCAGGATGATATTAGGGAACGTGGAATGCTCAGTGAGACGAGTAAGGATGAGCTTTATGAAGTCCCAATCATCTGTAAAAGATCAGCATATGCATCATGGAGGTAAGCACAGCCACGACATACCTCGAAGATCAACTTCGATAATTTTAGGTGGGGGAGAAAGATTATACGATTCCAACAGCTTCTTAGCTTTCGTTGAAAATCTACATAGAACCGGAAACGTAGTACATGAGGCCACCACATGAATCACAAATTGCAAAAGAAGAGAACGCACGGGCAATATGACTGATGCAGACACAGCATCAGAACACAGGATCCGGTGAATCGAAGCGCACGACATACCTTCGAGAATACGATTAGGGGATACTCCTCTCTCAGCCTTCTCATATGAGATTTCCAATTCGGTTGGTCACCACCAAGATACACAGTTAGATCGATCGGCGCAGCGGGGTTTACTGAATGTGACAGCATGCGATCGTCATCGCTCGTCACAAAATGCAGCAAGCCATATATCTCCTCCACTGGTGGGCCCTTCACTAGTGAAGCGATATTGGCACGTGAAAGCGACGAAGATATTCCCGAGAGATTGAGAGGAGGTAGGGACCATGGTGTGCTAAAGAACAGGTAGAAAATGAATAGAAGTGCCGGAATGAGGAGAATGCGGCGACGACGGTAGAATGAGCATGTAGGGCGACGTGGGATTGAGTCGTTTGCCATTTTGTCGTTTGAGGAGACGTAGATCCTGTTGCAACGACTTGGTAATACAGTGAATTCAAGTGTGAACCCGGTGGTTCCAATGCGATGAATCACTTGGCGAGCTGGCACACTCGCAGGGCTAGTAATGAATTTGAAAGAGTGCGGGTTCTCGGGCAGTTATGGACAAGATCGACCGAGACCAGATTGAAATACAATGAACGCGGAGACCAGTGTTCAGACTATATACTTATCCGTGGAGAACAGCGCATGAACGGGCTTATGACGGGAAAAATTGACGTGGGTCTGTTCAGTGCTGTGCACGTTATGGACGCCTCCGAGGAATGGCCCGGCTTGTGAGAACCTAATGTTCGGTGCCGCCTGCGGCAGTACCTACCTCCTTTTAGCCGACCACCTTGACGCCTGCCTCAAAATTATCACAAGGTAATTTTATAAGGCTTGTACCAAGCTGGCCACGGCCTCAGGCCTCAGGCTGTACATATAGGAATAACTCAAGCTGATCGATCGTGCCGACGTGTGCTCAAGTCGGACGTTGCCTAAAAAGGCAATTCCCCGCCTCAAAGGATGGGGAGCGGACCTCAAAGAGCGTCGAAGCTGGCGTCGACATCGACCGTGATACATTGATACGTGTCACGCAGAACAGGTACACAGTGTCTCGCGATACGGGCTCTTCTAATCATATCATGCCGGGTATAATTTTCTGCAACGAGACCGCTTCAAGAATCTGGTGAGTCTTAGTACACGTACACTCCGACATGTGTCTGTGTCATGGCGTTTCACCGAGCTCGAGGCCATTCGCTTACATAGTGTTGCCAGTGCCGGCGCATGAGGCCGCCATCCGAATCGCTGCTTGGCCACGCCGAATCCCGAGCCCTTCCACGTGACTATCATGGACTCAGAACAGAACAGTGCCGCATCGGTACATCGTGTCTCTTGATCGTGTTTGATCTCATCCAGCAGATCATCATAGATAAGATGGAAAGAAAAATAGATTATGTGGTCTTTGATATGGATGGTACGTGGATCTAACTTCCTTGGGTACTTGGGGCCAAACGCGTCTTTGACAGGTCTGCTCATTGACACGGAGAGGGTATATACCGAAGTCACCAGTATGCCCCATGTCACTGCGCTTCTTTATGCAGCTTACACAGACTCCAAGATGATATCCTCGGTCGCTACGGCAAGACCATGACATGGGACATCAAGGCGCAACTCATGGGCAAACGTACGCTCTCCGATCTCTCTAAACTCATTCAACGCAAACCATATCGCAGTACGAGTTGAATCTGCGACGCACCTGCTCTCTTTGTTTCCCGGAATCGATATCACAATCGACCAGTACCTCGTGGAGTCCCAAGAGAAGCAAGATGCGAAGTGGCCAACCGTGCAGCTCCTCCCGGGAGTACAGAGGTTAATCCAGCACCTGGTGAAACATAACGTGCCAATCGTAGTCGCCACTGCTTCCTCACGACGGAACTTTGAACGCAAATCTGAGAATCTCAAAGAATTCTTTGACTACTTTCAAGGCAACATCGTCTGCGCTGATGATGTAGCAGGCAGGACTACGGGGAAGCCTAACCCGTATATTTTCCTGCATGCCGCAGGTGTCCTGGGCAAGGCAGTTGGCACTACGGAGCAGTGCACCGAGGCTGAGGCTGTGGAAAGGAGCAGAGGGCTTGTTTTTGAAGACGCCGTTTACGGTGTCCAGGCGGGTAAAAGAGCCGGAATGTCAGGTAGGCTGTTGTTTCAGAGTCGTAATTTAGAGCCTCACGTTCTCTTCAGTCGTTTGGGTACCTGACGAACGCCTTCTGGACGTTGCTAGTGCCAGTCCATACGTCTCAGATGAGACGCTCACGTCCATCGAGCATTTCAAGCCGGAAGTGGGGCCTCCCATCTTACGACGCCGAATGACATGACCGATTGTTAGCTTTTCGGTGTGAGCCGTTACAGTAGGGATTATATCCCAAGGTACGAGGACGTCATTTCCATTTCAACTTGATTTACAAATGGATACTGAGCACTATAGAGTTCGTAAAAGGCGCTACCGTACACAAAGACTGCTCTTTGTCTTCGTCGGTGCATTGGACAAAATAGTCCAAAACCCCCGATG
>NW_024538959.1:0-16827 GCF_016647635.1 Suillus subaureus
ACCATCAGATTCTTTTGTAAATGCTCAAGCCGGCGGCGAATCTACTAGTTCAATGTGGCTGTGGTTGATTCCAATAGTCATGGGATGGCTGCAACTCTCCCCGAAATGCGATTCAATCGCCTACAAGCAGCTTATGATCGTGCCGACCGACATGCGCGCGCAGGAATAGCAGATAGACCTATTGCAACACCACCTGCGTCCGCCCAAAGAGCTTTAACAATAACTGCGCAGGAGGAGGATGTCATGTCTCCAGACGAACTCCTACCCCTCCGGTGTTTAATTACTCACGTTCGCTGCAATGGGCATACACAGCAGAGAATATTTTCCTGATGTACAAAGCGGCATCAGAGAAGGCTCGAAACCGTGTTCCCGTTAACATCGAGAGTGAGTGGGTGAATCCGACGATTTTAAATCCATCCACCCCGCAATCGATATGGGACTTCTCAGGAAATTGCTGCATACTGCACGCAACCTGGCTGTGCTCGGCGCAGCCATTGGGCGCCTGGCGTGTTCACAAGAATGGTTATCGCGTCATGCGCTTCGCTTGCATTACAGTGGGGAACAGTCGGAGGAGCCTTTATAGTCGAGTGGTTTACTCCAACAACTGTGCGTTTCTTCTGGTATATATGACACGTCGGCTGACTTCTGACAGGGTGTTGGGTGTCGATCTCTAGGTCACCTTCTTTACGGAGTTGTATCGACTACCATTTGGATGATGCTCCTGATATCCAGTATTCTCGCCCACTATTCCGCAGCTTATCTTATCGAGCATCACTGTCTGCACGTGTTGCTCTGACGTTCTCACACTTGCTGCGAAGGATGGGAAAACTGTTGGCCATTGCAAACTCCCTCTGGGTGGTCTTGGCGTGTATTCTTCAATATTCCGGCTTCTATAATACATGCTTCTGCAATTCCAGTATCATCAGTAGGGGAAATGCTGCTGCATACATTACTATCATCGAAACCACAGACCAGGCTGCACTGGCCAAGGTGGCCTGGATCGGTGCCCTTTTCCTAGTGTGTACCTCAGCATCGGCTTTCGTCGCCTTCGTGGGTCTTTTATTGGATACTCTCTCTCGATAACTATTATTGCAAGTAAACATATTATGTAGTTATTTTGACTACTAGAAGATATCCAAGTTGCTTTGCCACTCAGTATTCAAATGTTGAGATTTGGAAACATTGCTGGCAGCATGCCATACATTTATGTTACCCCTTGTTCAAACTCAACTGCATGCGATTTAATGCAGCGACCAGCTCATAAGTAGTAATATTTGGTGTTACTATTCGAGCAACAGTACGCTCAACAAGGTCTATGAAACAGCAAGTACGGGAATGCAAGTCAGTTATTATTATCAAGCCCAGATGAATGTCATCTTTTCGACGCCGCAGGATCCCAAGATTAGAGTCATGGACGTATAGAATCCTATAAATGACATACATAAAGAACTACTGACAATATCAAGTTTGCATGTGACCTAGTAGTCATTTTAGTATACTGCCAGTGCAGTATATTAATGCGCGCGTCACTTAGTCACCGCAATTTCACGCTGAGAATCCCTGTGCAAACTGCTTATTATGTGAATGGGGGTCGAAGAGCTTGAACCATCGATCTGGCCTCTGCACAATAGTAGCGGTGACTAAGTGACGCGCACCATCAGGACCACGTGTTGAATAAGATACTACAGTAGCTAAGGATAGTTCTGCAATGACAGTTGGCTCCTGGCCTGATCTGATACAACTTGGATCTGGCCTATCAGCGTATCTAATCAGGACTCGATTCTGTTGATTCCATCGATTTCGGTAAAGTTCACCTGAAGCGTCCGAGCTCTCCACCAAAGTCGTAAGCGTTCGTAAGCGTCCGACGTAAACACGCTCAAGCTCAGCGTTAATTTCAGTGGTTTTACTGATGCGCCTTGTCTTCCACATCAAAGGAAGATACTCGTCGAGATGCGGTCCCCAATTATTTACATAATAGACTGAGTCAATTATAACGTTTGTTCCGAGTACCGTTTGAGCCGAGGCCCACGTGCCACGCTTGTCTGCGGCCCTCGTGACTGTATCAAACGCCGCGCCGGGTTGTATAAAAGTGAACTCGTCAGATATATCTCAGCATACCCTTCCGCTGCATTATTCATACCCATAGGCTTAGCAATGTCGTTTGTGCGGTTACGTTTGACACCATTCCGGTTTGCTAGGCTTACGCAGCCTGCAACTCGCTCATCATGGCGACCTACTGCCATTGGGAGCCGGCACATGTCCCAAAATATCGATCGGGATTCTACGACGGGGAAAGCTGCTGTTCCGCTCGATATTGAGGTATAGACAATGTTTTTGAACTTTTTTTTATCGTTTTAACAATCTACGAAGTCCTCCCGGCTCACTGTCACCAAAACAACGAGCCCAAAAGAACTCCCTCCCTCCAAGAGCCTTCTCTTCGGGCGGACATTCGTGAGTCATTTTCTCAGGTTCCTCATGTGTTGTGCCTCATTGTGATTCCAGTCAGATCATATGCTGAAAATCCGCTGGACTGAAGCTACTGGCTGGGAAGCACCCAGCATTGAACCTTGTGAGTCCAACCGCTTTTGTCATAGCTTTTATCGATGTATTTGCTCTTATGTTCTAGTCAGTACCATCAATCTGTCCCCTAGTGCTACCGTGCTTCATTATGCCCAATCACTATTTGAGGGCATGAAAGCCTACAGACATGAGAATGGCACTGTGACGATGTTCCGACCTGACATGAATATGAAGCGTATGAACATCAGTGCACAGCGACTAGCGCTTCCCGTACGCTCTATTCTTCTATTCTGAATAGATGATCATACCTGTCTCCCAACAGGCATTCGACGGAAACGCACTTCTTGAATGCATAAAGGAGTTAATCTCCCTCGACCGTCAATGGATACCTAAGGAGCCCGGACACAGTCTTTACATCCGACCTACATTTAGTGGGTAGTGTAACCCTCGTTGCAGAGACAAATACTAAAAGTCACTGCAGTCGGCACTAATGGTACGTTAGGTGTTGCGCCCCCCAGCGAAGCACTACTCTTCGTGATCACCAGCCCTGTGGGACCATACTACCCTCACGGGTTCAAGCCTGTACCTTTACATGGCACAACAGATTACATTCGTGCCGCGCCTGGAGGTACGTCAAACTATTGGCTCACCAATCGGATATTGTAATCATTACACCTAAAGGTACCGGTGCGTATAAGCTTGCTGCGAACTACGCACCAGGCGTTGTAGCACAAAAAAGTGCAGCGAAACAGGGCTACGCACAGAACCTGTGGTTACATGGTCCCGAACACTGGCTCACAGAGGTGGGCACCATGAACTTATTTGTCGTTATTAAGGACAAGGACGGCAGTAAGCATTCACTTCATCGGTGTCTCAATCGCGTGTTGAATTCATTGCATTTGCAGTAACCGAACTCATTACTCCCCCTCTCGACGGAATGATTCTTCCAGGTGTTACACGCGACTCTGTGTTAGCCCTTGCGCGTAACCACGTGTCGGGAGTTAAGCGTCTCGAAGGTCTTCCTGATACCATCAAGGTCTCGGAACGCCCAATTAACATGGGCGAGATTATCCAATCCTCAAAGGAAGGTCGACTTATCGAATTGTTTGGTACTGGAACGGCTGCTGTTGTCACCCCTGTGGACAGAATTGGGTACAACGGAGGTGATGTCGTGATTCCTACTGGTAAGGACGGTATGGGTCCCGTCTCGAAGCCTCTTTGGACAGAGCTGGTGGGTATCCAGACGGGGGCTATTAAGAGCGATTGGAACTATGTGGTGGCGCAGTAGGGCGGCGCCGTTCATCTACAAACAGGAGATCTATTTGTGCATTTTACTAGAATCTAGAGTTCTCTCATGGCGATCATAAGATGGCAGAATCAGCTAGTTGTAACACTGAAAGTTACCATGACATCTTTGTGTGCCAGCATCTGACTTTCCTTGTCTAGGTCCCTCTGTCATTAGGTATTATCAGGAACAGACCGCTAGAAGAATATTCAATTGCCGGAGTTACATATTGGTTGTACCAATGCATTCGAGGGCACTGGGCGGGTTGGCAGGCCTTATTCGGATCCAAACCGCTAGCAGTGGAAGCCCACCGACGCACCATCTGTATCGGAACCATGGCTCCCTGTTCTTCAGCCTTTACGCTCCACCAGTTTCGATGACTTGATTGACGGCGCATCACGCACATATCAGCATGCTCGCGGTGCCACGTAATCGACTGACTTAATCAGACAACGCGGAGAACGTGCTGGTTACGTTCTTGATGCGTACCTCGGATGTTAATGTAATATGTATGGGGCTAACGGCCAACCAGGAGTATAGCTTGTGACGAAAGGTTGCTCCTGGTCATGCACGCCGTAACAGTCGGGGGGACTAGCCCTGAGCCATCACCCTCCCTATGCAGTGGATTTGCTGCTGACGACAATGGTGGGACAGGAAGCGAGACTATTATTGTGACTGCACATGCTGTACGGGAGGCCTTGCCATTGGCACTGTCTCCCACAAGCAATCCTCATAAATCACATTAGCCTCAGGCAGTTTAAATCATAACAGGAACGTGTAATCGGGGCCATCTGTAGCCTCAGTAGCAGGAATCGGCCAAACATATCCGCAGCCCGTATCATCTGTACTGAGCGGATCTCCTTCTGCTGTCAAAGGGATAACCTGAATGAGTACGGCAGGTGGCCTCTGGATTGGGGAGCTCCTACACGAGGTACTGATATTCCAGCTGGCCAGGCTTTGACTACGTACGTAATTTGGTTTTGAAGACATCACCGTGGGTATATCTTGCAGGGCTGTCTTTTTGATGTCAATGCATATCCGTTCATCCAAGCCCATTGGACCTTGAATGACATCTGGGTGCTTAGACTGAGAAGCAATAGTTGCACACCATGTACTGATTTGTTAAATGCCTTGATGAAGATCGTACGAAGCGTGGCTACTGAGTTTTAGCGCTCGCAGCGATCCATAATCTGTGAACGCTGGTGGCAAGCAAGAGGGGCTGACTAAGAAGACGTGACCTTATAGCTTAGTCATAAGTCAAGGGCAAACTAATCATCATCCTTGGCAGTTGCCTCAAGCAGAGCATCCACCTGAGCATTTACTTGCATCGGTCTGGTAGTCCATTATACTTCTTTCATCCATAATTTTTTTTTTTGCATCTCGATAACCCAAGATACAGAGGCTGGTCGTCTCACTCTTATTTTCTCCCTTTTTCTCCGGTAAAAATGCTTTACGACCCGACCACCGTAACTCACCTAAAGCCCTGGTTGGTCCGAACTCTGGAGCCAATGTGCGTATTACCAGATACTCGGTCTCCATCGTCTCTGACAATCATTGGCATATCCAGATGTGATGCTGAGCCTGGGGCACTTGCTGAATACATTCTCGCTTTGCTGAAGCACAATGTCCCGGAAAATGAGATGAGAAAGGAGCTCAGCTCCCAGCTGGAAGAGTTTTTAGAGAAAGGTGCGCATTATTTCGGTGTAATCTATGCATCTCGTTCTTAATTTGATATCCAGAGGGACCCTCATTTATAGATACATTATTCACTGTTCTCAGAACCAAGACGTATCTCCCGTACACGGCCAGCGACCCAACAAGTTCCTTCTCGTTGCCCTTACATTCACAGTCCGCAGATACTGGGATTCCTATACCTCTGGATGGTCTCATATCTAATCATTCGCCGACAGAAAGAGGGCAGAAACGATCGCTGGAACATGATGAACGTGACGGGCGCCCGCCTACGAAAGGTGCTCGGTTAAGTGCAGAAGGCCAATTTTCACGGTATCCCAACGGTCGTGAGTCTCGCTCTACCGGTGCATGGAGTGGTGGCCAAAATAGGGCTGGTGGTCAAGGGATGATGGTGAATGGTACAATGGGTAGTGGCATGAATGGGAACAGTCAAAATGCGAACACCCGACGACCGCAAAATTATCAGCCCCCAGACCAAAGAAAAGGAATATGTCGTGATTATCATAGTGCGCTTGCTCTTTTGTAACGATTTAAAGACACTACTCACATATACCTACAGATAATGGATATTGTGCTCGTGGTGCATTATGCAAGTATAGCCACGGCGAAGATGCTTTCGTCCCATCGCAAATGTTTTCTGCTGTACCATTCTTACCAATGTTTGGTGGAATGCCTTTCGGCATGGCTCAAGGTGCCCCCTATGATCCTCACGAGGCACGCATGGATATGCGTCCGAATGGCGCCGGCATCGGCCTGGGTCGTGGAACGCAACGCGCTCCTCTACTCTCCAGGGCTCAGCAAGAGGACGGTAGTCAAGTTTCTCACGCGGTGGATAGGTCTGGCGAACTTCCGGTCATACAAGACCTAACTCCTCAGCCACCTCCAGAACTTGCACCGTCGGCCTTACCGGCAGGAGACTCCATCCCGCAGAGTTCCACACTTATGCAGCAGCAACCAGTTCAACACATGGACGTGGAGATGGGTGTTCCAAGTGTGCCAGGGCCATCGACGTACAACACGCGTGGTAGGTTCGGAGGGGGAGTGAGGGGTGCACCTCGTGGGCGAGGTATATTTGGTGGTGACGCGCAGACCTTCCGTCCAGAACGACGGCAAGATAAAACACTTGTGGTGGAAAAGATTCCAGAGGACAAGCTTAGCCTCGATGCTGTTAATGGTTGGTTCAAGCGCTTCGGGACAGTCACCAACGTTGCGATCGATGTTCGCAGCGCCAAGGCGCTCGTGAGTTTTGCTGAACACACCGAGGCTCATGCTGCATGGAAATCGGAAGATGCCGTGTTTGGGAATCGGTTTGTGAAGGTCTTTTGGCATCGGCCCATGGAAGGACATGGGCAAACAGGATCGCGAATGTTAGCGGCTTCCGCACCACTACTGGCCAACCTGGCTGCGCGTGAGACCCCCATGCCTTCTGCACCATCCCAGCCTCCTGCACCGCCCACCACGACTCCCGCCCGTAAACCGTCCCTTCAATCTTCTGCCGTGTCAGAGCTCGCGGCAAAGCAGAAGCTGCTGGAGCAACAGATAGCGGAGCAGAAGTCTTTAATGACCTCATTAGAGACCTCTTCTCCTGAAGAGAAGAAAGTGATTCTAGCAAGATTACGGAAATTGGGAGAAGAGATGACGATTTCATCAGTACCGTCACCACCGTCGGCTACTCCTGCTAAGGTCCATTCGCCTGCACCTATCTTGACTACTCAGAATGATCACGAGAAAAAGGAGAGAGAAAGGTTGGATAAGGAGCTTGAGTTGCATGCCGTTGGGGAGTCTACGGAGGAACTCAAGGCTAAACTCGCAAAATTGAGGGAGGAGGCAGCAAGTCTTGGATTACCGGAGACCAGTCCCGATGTCTCGTATGGTGCACCGTATCGTGGATACAGAGGTCGCGGTCGCGGGGCACGTGGCACCTTCTACCGCGGAGCACCGCGAGGTGGTCCTCCTAGGGCGAGCATGAAACTCGACAACCGCCCGAGGAAGTTGTTGGTGAAGGGTGTTCGCGAAGAGAGCCTGCAAGCATTGCGGGATTGGTATGAAGTACGTCGAGATTTCTTCATTTCTGAATGCGTGGCTCATGACAATTATAGACCACTGGTCAGCTCGACTCAACAGAGAGCATTGGCGATGATGAAGTTCTCGTCAGCTTCAAGACGAGAGCAGCTGCTGAGCAGGTTGGTCAAAAAATGACCTATCGTATTTATTTGTGCTCACTATTTGGCCAGGGTTTTGCCAAAGGGTCAACTGTTGCTGCAGTAGGTCCAGTGAAGATTTCATGGTACAGTACCCAGCAATCGCAAGCAAAACCACAAGGGGTCACCGCGCCACCATCGCAACCTGCCACCACAAAAGGCGTTCATCCAGACGATACGCGGAGTACTTCACCGTCTCCAGGACGCCGTCCCTCCCCCCGTCCACAAGAAGAAGAAGTCATCGCCAGTGGATGGGGCGATGGTGATGAAGATGGTATGGGCATGTTTTGATCGTACAGATTTTGCGATCCTTGGAATTGTCTTTGTATTGTACTCGGTGCCGGTATATTTTAATCCTGCCAGCGGCCCGAAAAATTATCCAAGAATTTCAACGTCTAATCCCCATGTTACACCCTGATCGTCACTCGATTTTGCCTGTCAATCAGCGTGCATTCATAGTCTAAGTCTATCGTGTAGCGTACAAGTGCGTATGAGGTCAAGTTCGTTAGAAGTCGAGACTTTTGTGGTTCATAACGTTTCGAACTTAACATGAGCATGAATGTCTCGGTGTGACGTCCGTACCGCGTGCACTGTATAGGTTCGTATAGATTCGTATATCATATCTTCGTCATTTCTCTTCACCTGTGATGGAGGTAATTGTTATGTAAGGAGTCGGGGTATGATCCGTTGGCATCGAAGGCATCAGCAGTCCTGCGTCGGCGAAACGTAGGAGCAGCCAAGTTCACAGCATCTCCTACGTATATTTCGACCTCATCACTCTGGAACCGCGTGACTGCGCCAAGACCTGCAGTCCTACGAACAGGTGGTGATCTGCTTTGGCTCATGGGAGGCTCGTTGGTTTTTGGGGGAGATAAAGAAAGATGGGGTACTTCGCCCTGAAGGGGCACGTCATCCCCTCGCAATGCCGTTGGAGAATCGCACAGCGTGAGCTTCGTCCATGTTTGAGCAATGTGGTCAATATCCTTCGTAATGTCAAATGATGTGCGTGGTTGAGATCGGGATGTGTGTGTAGTTCTTGGTGGGTTGTAATGCTCTACAGATCGCAGGTAGTCGGGAACTCCTAAGAAAGGCTCTGAGTTGATATTCGTGCGTGCGACTTTACGCTTTCGATGGTCCTTATGATAAGGCACAATTACCTCCCTGATTTCGTCGACAGCCCCACCAATGATAGCTTTAAATTCCCTGAACCTGGCTTTCAGCTGTGACTTGCGGGCCATTTCCAACTGCTTCTCCATAGGTGGGAGCCAAGCCTCATTGATAGGGGAGAGCGACTGAGGTGACTGGGGAGACGTGCCACATGCCGAACGAGAATCAATGGAGAGAAGAGCAACAGGTTGGCTATCTTGTCGGACACAATGACGCTTGTAATTGGCATCGTCCCCCGAGGATGACCCTCGCGCACGAACACGACTCCTACTGGTAGGGGATAGACGATGAGTAACATCTGGATTCGTGGGGAGCGATCCATTCCCCTGCCTTGAAGCTGGAGTCTCATGTTTTGGGGAGAGTGTTGCGGGAGGTGCAGCTGGTGAGAATTCTGAGCGACCCGGAGGGTGTGCAAGGGAGCTGGGGATCAGGCTAGGAGACGGTTGTGATGTGCATGGGCGGGAAGGGGATGTTGTTTGGGAGAGGACTTGATTTTCCTTGTCGCGCCCATGTTGTAGAGAGAGTGATCGTGACGAAAGTATTGACGCCGAATTAGCTTCTCCACGAGGCGAACCTCTATCATGCAATGGAGAGATATGTTGTAATGTGGGAGGCAAAGCGTTTGACGCGAGCGTACGTTCTCGTTGGAAATGTACCGAAGTATTGCGAGTACATGTCATGGTTGGCGAGACAGTCGGGCGAGTAGTAAATGAAGGGCCACAGTGACTGTACACCTGCTGTGGGAGGTTCTGTGTAGGATAGTGGTGCTGGATCTCGTCAATCAGCATCCGGTCTGATGACCCTCGGCTCCGGCGAGTAGAAGGAACGTCAACCGACATGCGGGATGAAGTCTTACGCCGAGCGCCTTGATCAAGATTCGGAGAAGATGGAACAATCGACATCTGAGACGAAGCCTTGCGACAGGTGCCTGTCAATGGGGAAGGATCGACAGACATTCTGGAGCTCCTTTTCCTAAACTGTCTAGAGTCCAGCGGCCCATCGTCAACAGACATGGACTTTGTATCATACCCAGCGGGAGATCCGGAGATGGACACAGTCGCTAAGATGCCACATGCATGGTTGTCCCACTCTTGGATGACTGCGCCCGGTGAAAAAACCGTCGGCTGGCGAATAGCAGGTACACGATCGACGAGGGAAGAGTCCGGTACGTGCTGCACCGAAGATTCAATGAGATCGATTTTTACCTAAAATCAAAGTTCCATTACCTGCTTGGTTTGGGAGTGACGACCAGCGTGACCTGTTGTTAACCCCGATGTTTGTTTCCCGTCACTATTATTTCCAAAAGGTCTGAGACGAGTCTCTTCTCTTTGTTTTGAATTGTAAGAATGAAAATTCCTTTGACTCGAGCCCACATGATGCGGAGGATCATCGACACGAGCCCCTATCCGGGAGAGGAGGGAAGGTTGTTGCAGGAGCTGTGAGTTTGGCATTGACAGAATTAGCTGGAGGGATATAATGTTATCAGAGTCTGCTCCCAACTCTAAGTCTTATACCTTGCGCAATCCTTGTGCTCCGACTAGGAGTCAAAGCGGTCACCATACTGGCACGTTCTCGTGAAAATACAAAAATCCACGTCTCTTTGATACAGTGTGGGTCCAGAGAGGCGCTCGTGGATAAAGGAACAACCCGCACCTTTTAAGTCGAAGCGTGACCGTAAAGGGTCCCGCCCGGGAACGAATACAATAACTGAATATCTGACAAGGAGACCTCATCTGAGCAACTGTTATCGGACCTATAGTACTTGTTATCATGCAATTGCCGACAGAGGACAAAAGTCGGTTCCCATGGGTATTGGAGTCATTGAAACGATCAATGTTCCCAGCACCGCGTCGTGAATTTGGAATATGAGATGAGGATTCATTGAGTTTATCCAGGACCTTGAACCTACCAAAGTCTGGTCCGAGTCGAACTTGTACTGAGATTCTCACATAAGTTGATAGCTTCAATCTCCGCAACTGCCCACAGTTCAAGTTGTCTTTGCATTAAGCATTTTTCAAATCCGTCTCATTTTCAGGCAAATGATATCCAAACACGAGGTGTTTACATGGCGGATTTAAACTTGTCACTACTCGAGGGTCGAGACTACAATGTGCAACACAGGTCCGAAAGATTCGGGTCGACGAGTCGGAGAGCGTGCTGGCTTTGAGATACCAAGACTTGTAAGTCATGTCATTCTGCCTGAACGCATAACTGGCGGAGATTTCATGTGTTGGAAGTTCGAGCAGCCTGATCTTATCCGTGAGATGGGTGTCTGTCCTCCAGCTTTATCTCACCCGGGACACCAATGTCCGTAAATCACGTCCTCAAGAGTACATCATCACACCGTGACAGCTAGGTGAGCCTTCAGTTGCCAGTAGTATACTGGGAACCGGGTGCTTGTACCTACAAGTTCTCAATACTCCCCTGTTCCGGAGTGAGACAGTGCTCTTGAGTATTTGGACAGAGCCCGAGTCCACGTACAAGGCCAAGACACTTCGTGGCGTCCTTTGTGTATCAATCGACGGGACCGGCCTTGTGCAATCATTGAGCTTTGCCACCATACTCACATGCCAGTCACGGTGGTGGTCCAGTGTCCTGTTCAATGACATTTCACTTCATCCGTCTCCGAGGAACATAAAGTGCACCGGGAGTACAATGAACCCTCGTCCCCCCATTTCCGTGATTTAATATCCTGGCTCGGATTCAGTTCACATTAATGGCGCTTGGGACTATGGGCAAATAGCTGTCTAAGAGCTCTTTGACCTGTGGACTGTAAGGTCATAAGAGCTTGGATGTTGGTAACTCACTCCCAGCTCGACGATCCATCCAGATCTACCAATATGTCCTACCTGCAACAGAACAGTGATCACGAACGTTTTCCCTATGCTATGTATAACCACACGTTGGGTATACACCAAGTTGTGGATCCCCGCCAATTAAGCAGTCATGCGTTGTTTGATATGCCCGTCTCTTCAGCTTCGGTGAGTTGTATCTACATAGTTAATTTTGCCGTTATGATTGACAGAGTCTAGAATCCCTCCATCCAGTCTTCTGGTAGTATCTCTCACAGTGTGGAGATGTTTGTCCCGATGAACATTCCGCAGTATAACAGAGACGGCTCCTCGACTATTATGTTCCAGGCGAATACAGAAAGGAATAGTCTGAGCATCCCTTTAGAGGAGTGTCTTCAGCCCGGCGGTGGAATGCATTTGAAAGACGCCCAAGAAATCATGTTCCCGACAGTCGACCGTACCCAGGTCCAGACTTTCAAGCTTATTATCGCTGTAAGCGTTCGCACCCTCGACTAATTGCAAATTTTAAGTTCAGTGTCAGTGGCCCGGATACGACACAATGGAGTACCCTATCGATATCGGGACGAATGAAGTGCCTATCACAAGGGCTGATCTCGCGCGTCAAATTGCATATCACTTTTTCGGGTTTTTCGTCGTATGTGCACATATTCTTCCCTTGCAATTCCCCGTTCATACACTGTCAATCAGCAATGCGATAACGGTCGTTTCACTCAGAGGTCACATTTCGAGTGGAAAGTGGGAGGGCGAGACGGGTATTCGTTCCATCAGATCTACCTCTCAACATTCTGGAATATCGAAGGCACCTCTTGGGGTGCCTCCATCAGAGTCCTGAAAAATGCCTAGCGCCTGCTGCACGCGTCAACTTGTCCTCCCCGCAAATTCTGTATACCCTCATTGCATATGGATACCATCACACACGCCTGAGGATGTGTCCACTGTCTAGTGTATATGTTGTACCCCGAGCACTAATATACACAAAAACTAAGCTGAAACACTCTTACACGTCGTTGTTGGCTCACCTCTCTGAAGGCCATGGTCGTCATTAACGTGGCTTTTTTTTTTTTTTTTGATCATTGTTTATTGTCCGTTGGGGCGATGCCCTATGGTAGACAACACATACAGGTATATACTTGTTCATTACATTATTGCTTTGCAAATTTCGTTTGATGTGCTTTCATTGGTCCAGGTGTGACACGAGGACAGGTAAGGCCAGCTAAAGGCGATAGGGGATCATTTGTCTGCTTCATCTTCTTCGTCATCTGCGGGGGTTGACATCTCCAAACGTTTGTTCTAGTCTGCGTGTACTCGCTATGAAGCGGAGTAGGGGTTTGATGCATTTTTGGTTGCTCAACAAGTTCTTGAGATGACTAGCTTGGGGACCTATCTCATTCCGGAGTGCGAGTCGTTGTCTGGTGTACTTCGGGCAGACGAGTAAGAAATGGTGTACTGTTTCTTCGCTGCGATGACATTGCTGGCAGGTGGGACTGGGGACCTTCGTTATTCGATGTAGATGCTTGTTCAAGGGGGCGTGCCCTGTACGAAGTTGAAACAGCAGAGAGGAATGTCGTCGTGGGAGCTTTTCTACCAGCATGGAGAAGTGCTTTGATGGGGCGGTCTCGTCGATGTCGTGAAGGCGCTGATAGCGTGGTGAGGTGGCTTTTTGTGAGACCTGAGGTGTGATATAATATAGGCGTAGCGAGTAGGAATAGAATATGTACACCTCAGGCCTTGGCCACGGGTGACGAGACTGGTAGATGGCTTCATATATGTAACGAGCAGTCGAAAAAACATTGTAGAATGTCTTTGAACTATATTTCACAACACTTTACACGAGCATGGCATTATGGTTATTGCGGCATCCGATGAACGTGATTGGATTTAGACTTGATACCAATACTTATTCTTGCCAATGAACCAGAAAACCCGCTGTTCCTCCCCATCGTCCAATGTTGCCGGCCAGACAGTGCCAGTCGGACATTCTGTACTAACTCGTGCGTGAACGGCTTCTTCACGGTACAAGAAGCATACGATGTCTACGAGTTCCTGTCGGTCACATACTGCCCTAAGCCTCCACCGCAGCTCGGTCTATCGGATTGAGATCAGGCACACGAATAAATTTGTCAAAACACTCACCTGGGAAATCCCTGGATGAAAAAAAATGATGCCCACCACAGCATGTAAAATAGCATTCCAGGTCTCTTGTATTGTACCACCACGGATATCTAGCCAACGTCGAGGTAAGGCAAGAGCTTTTGGTTCCCTAATGATTTCCACTGTCCAAGGACGAGCATGGAGGCAGGAAACGATGACTGGCGCAGAGTATCCAACCAACAAGATGAGGGGTGGGGATGTCTGTGACATTCTGTGTAACAGGTCCGTAACCACATCACCAGCACCAAAAGCCTCAAAGTACAGGAGGATCAGCAAGTTGGTGAATGACGCCCAGATACAAAACATACTAGGTAGTGCGCCTTTGATGAACCTAATTCTGATGACGCATTAGCTCGATCAAACATATTTTGAGCCAGTTTTCGTTGTTCGTAATCCAGACCAGCGACAAACTTGGAAAACGTTGACTCGGTGCATAATACGCAATTTACGATTTTTGATTGTGTCTTCTTAGCACAAGCGGCGTCGGTTCCAGTCACCGTTTTTCCATGTTGACGTTGCATGCTCTCATCCAGTGGTGTGTTCGTAGGGTCCAAGCGCAACTCGTATGGAGGCAATATAGCGCTTCCATTGTCCTCGTTATCGTCTCCGTCGAGTGCATTTAAGCGGACTTGGATGCTAGTCTCGATATCATCGTCATCTATTCTCTGTGAGAAGGAAGGAACTGCAACTGAGGCACCGCACAGACCTGCTTTTTTGCTGTTCCAGTCAAGCCTTGTTCGGGCGTTTCGCAACTGTGCCGTATCTATGATGAAATTGACCTGTGTGTTCTTGTCAGTGCAACACTTCTATCATGCAGTCTAGTCATCGACGTACTTGCTCCTCTGACACCAGCTGGAGCAGTGCTGCGGTGTCGCCATCAGAGGCTAACAAGGGCCATTCCAGGATGCCAACTTGCTCTGCAAATACCTCATCCAGAGCAACAGCGTCTTGGAACAAGTCTCCATGTATCAAACCTCCGATGGCGTTTAGGTTGCTACAATTACGTCAACCAGTAGAATCGTCAGTCAATGACTTTGCTCACACGTCCGATATTTTCAATGTACGTCCCGGCTTCATCTTTTTGGGATCACGAACCACCTTTGACAGGACTCCGCGCCGCAAAAGGTTGGAGGTTGCGAGGGATACAGACTGATTACCTGCACTGTGGAGCAATTCCGCTGCCAAATCAGCGTCATAATGCTCGGTAGACATGCCAAAAACCATCTGTAGAACGGCGCAAAGGTAGTAAGAAGCGAGTGGAAAGGTCAAACGAACAACCGCCACCTTTAGTGCAGCTTCCGCGACTTGAACTACATCATCACTCGTGTTTGTGGCATATGGAACTTCGTCTGCTCCATGAGTGAAAGACTGTCGGAGAAACTGTTTCTCTCGACCTTCTTCGACGGTAGCTTGCCATACAAATTCCCAAGCAGGAGCAATAGTTGTGTTGCAAAGCACATCGAAATGATGTATGATGTCATCCACTGATGCCGGTAGCTTCGTCCGAGTTGTGTGCTCAACATAACCAACTCTCCTAATTGCGGTCAGCATCTCCATGGGTTAAACAGTTGAAAGTAAACTTACAAGGCATTCTTGTCAACATGCTTCCGAAAGAAACTCTATGTGATTTACGATGTCAAAGTTCGACGGGCTTTGAGGATCTTCATCGGGAAGGTGCTCGGTACCCCTATGCTGAACCCAAAGGTCCATGCCATCGGTCTTCGAGGCGCTTCATGTACACGTCTTCACCAGTATTCTCCCGGAGGGTGTGAGAGGCGGAGGCGGACAGAATTACGCGGCACAGCAGGAAACACCTGATCGAAAGCTGAAAGATCAATCTTGACCCCACCGCGACATCGAGCACGAATCACAGCAGATGCATCACGGGCAAGCTCGTCGTATTCTCGAGTCCAGTGGAATCTAGAGCGCCTCTGGTGTGATGTCTTATTCTCTGATTGGTCTGCAAATGCAGATGGCAGTTACGTCTGAATGCGCAGAAAGGCAAATGAACAAAACTAGCTTCATTGGTCTTGACCTTTCCTCTCGATTTTCCGATTTGTTGCGCAAGAATAGGTGGCCCTTGTTGAGCTATGAGAAAATGCACCGATTTCTCAGGAGGATTGGTTGCAACAGGAGGTAAAGCTATGGAGGCGCGAAACCGCAAGCGCTTTCGGCCTTGCGATAACCTTGTTTGAAGCCAGTCGAGCCTCCCGGATGGCGTTTTCAATTTCACTTCGCCATCGATCCGTATCTCTGATCGAGCTGGATTGTACAAAGCGATTGCGAACAGCTAGAATCCGGATGCCAATGGTGCCCTTAAGAGGCCCGGGATGCACGTGCTCAAGCAGCGCTTCCCAGTCGCTTTCCCTCTGAAGCTTCGCTTCTTCGGCCTTCTTTCGAAGCATGGTTTTGGCTCGATGTTCTGCATCGTACAAGGCTCCGCCTCGTCTCGTTTCTGCCTCGCTCGTGCTTTCTTTATTTCACGCAAAACCTTTTCAGTAGCGTCTTTGAGGTAGGCGACAACAGGCGCACGTGGAGCGCTGAGAACATGGCAAATCTGCTGCAGCTGTGAATCACTATCCTCTTCGTCAAGTGGACTGCAAGCCGTGGCGTTGTCTACAGATTGATCTAGATAACGCTTCTGGTACCAGGTCAAGCGGTATTCCAAGTCCCAAGATACTCTCCGGCGAAGGAACCGCACAAGAGGCGTGTTTGCTGGAGGTCCTGAAGCGCCGTGTGTTGGACAAACGGTGCTTTGTGCATGAGCAACATCTCGACTGACTTTATGCAACTCGTCCCAAAAAGCTACACCATCGCAGCGGGATTTCACAGAGATATCCCTCCAGTAAGGCGGGGAAGAATCTGAAAGAGCCCATAGGTATAACGGTGCTGTTTCATTGAAGCGCCAATATTGTGGCGCGGCGGATGGTGCGGATACCCGCCACCCGTCAAAGAGGCTGCCTTGAGTGCAACTGCCCGACCATCGGAGTGTACATGT
>NW_024538960.1:0-16794 GCF_016647635.1 Suillus subaureus
GCGAGTCCTGTCAAGTCTTGCAAGATTTATTGACTAGTGAGGGGCCATTCCATTCTGTTTCTCATAACTGCGAGGACCTCTATCGTAATGCTGAACCCTGTGACTTGTCCTGGATGTTGCAGTCTCCACCGCCAGGACAAGTCCACAGGGTCCGATATTCAACATTGCAATATACTTGCATTCACGATATAAACTTTCGCTATCACTGGTCTTTATATATCAGGCTCATTGCCACCCACAACGAAGATGGTACGTCGTGTTTGCTTGTGATGAAAGATCAAATTGATTTATGAGGTTGCTGGTCAGCCCATCAGACGAATCACGATGCTTTTCGGCGTGTGATAACGAGGTTCAGAAAATTTTGATTGCTTGGGAAGTCTAAAAATGTAACTATATAGCAGGGCATGTTGCGCTGATCAGAAGTGGCGAATGATTATACTTTGTAGCATCTATTCCTGGGTACCCCTAGTAGCAAGTTTGTGCTTTCTAATTTGTACCCGATCGTTGTGCTCAACTGCACGTGCACACCCCTCCCAATCACAACTGCATTTCTTGTATGTTGCCTCCGACTGAGTAGGATTCCAGTGACGTGCTCCTCGACTCGTTCGATCTCGATGTTTGAATATGTGCATGAATTTTGCGCGCTATTGATGTGGCCATCCTGCGAGTTAAAAGGAGAGTCGCTGTGAATCAATCATTTGCATAGATACGAAGTAATGACACATACATAGCAGGTATGCGAATGTCAGATTGTGACATGCATCATGAGTGTCTATCATAAGAGTGTCTCATTGATGAGGCACTGTCGCATAGGTGACGCACTTATGGATGGAGGCAGATGTGTAGTAAAGGCTGCATGAAAGAGTGAAAGAAACAAATCACCACTCTACTTTGGTCGTCCTACTGGGGGCAACAAAAGCACGCATGGTGATGTCGGCATGATTCTCCACCTACCGGTAAAAAGCATCATCAGAACATCTGAGTCTCCGCGCTGTATCAGCGAACCAGCAACAATGATCAAATACCAGTGCTACTGGTATGCAGTTACAGTGCAAGTTCTCCTCGTATAAATGATACGCGGTGTGTGTCAATTTGGCGCCCAAAGATGGTTATAGATGCCTCAAGCGCACCAGAAGAGGGTGAAAAGACAGCATCGCACTACTGATCCTTTCCATTTAGAGTGTTCTACGAGAACAGGATCTCACGGAAACTTGTATGGGATGCATCATGAGTTGAACTGCACGATCCGAAGAGCGATTATTCCACTGACCTAAATGTGATACGAGCATCTTGTGTACAATGAATTAAGAACCATCATCGTCTGAAACAAGCGGGAGAGTATTGTATACTGCATGATGCGAGTCACGATGTCGGGGTCATGTGTGATGTAGGCTGTGGAATAGGTCAGTGGGATGCTCTGACATGAACAGACAAAGGAGCATAGCCGGGGGATCACTGATGCTCGGTCTTGCTTTTAAGGTCAAGACAAATTGATAAGGGCTTAAACACGTGTTGGGGCAAATATGGCAGCTGATTGGTCGACCGGTTGCTCACCCGTACATGTTGATTGAAACGACAGTGAGTTCATTGTAACCATGTACCAAAATGCGAAGTTCCTTACTGGGTGAGCAGCGCACGGAAGTTCAACTATCTCGCCACCATCCTGGACCATTTTGAACTTCGATTGTGCAACGCGCCCCAGAAGCCCCCCGGATTCGACAGCGGATGTCCATAAGCACGTATGCAGCGGTAGATGTTTGGCATCTATGGATATAGATAAGACGTTCGGGGGATCACCCTTGATCAAGCTCGTGCACCTCCATCAACCCTCCATCTCGCATCAGATTTCACTGATATGTACTATTGGCGTGATCACTCATCTATCAGCGTATCCAGTCAAAAGGGGTCTTGCTGACTAGGTACTGGTAGAAAGGTGTCGTTGAGATCCGAACGTCCGGGGTATGCTACTGAATAGCGATTATGAGTGCACTGCACACGAGACACAGGTATGCATTCCATATTCTGTAATGAGGTTGATTCAGCAGCCATCTTGATCGGTGCAAGTCAAGGGAGTCCGCATCTGGAATGATGCTTTGACTCAATATGACCCATTTCCGACGACCGATTTTCGTTCAACTGTCGTGCATCACTGTAGCAGCGTCATGATCAAACTCTTCAATGTGTAACCAGGAGACAACGGACATACCACATGTCACAAACAAAATCAAAGGTATGTCGCGGACCTTATTGATTTATTCCAGACGTCATCATCATACTGAAGTCGCAACGGGTCTATATGCAATCACAGCTGAATTAATGTAACGATATGATATCATTTGGGATAGAACGAGGTTCAAAATTTACGGACTGGGACGTGAAAATGAAGCGGCTGCAATACAGCGAACTGTCGACTATCGCAATAAAGCGAAGCGACTTCGTCCTAAGGTGGTATTTGCGAAGTAGTGATACTCACCATGACTGCCTTTGGAACCAACTCCGCCCCGGGTGCTGATACTATATCCTGTAGACTGGAAGAAACGTGCGGAGTAGAGGGAGTGCAGCACCATTAACCTGAACGTAGTTCTTACGTATAGGAAGATGGACACAGTACCGGACGCAGATCTGAGTGCTCGATCTACACAGCAATAAGCTGTGAAGCGAACACGAGGATGACGCATGGGACCCACCTCTTGAACGAACGAGTGTCCAACTTCCTCGACTCCCAACCAGACGCCCTCTGATCACCGGGGATTGAGTACTAGGTTCGTCTAGACAGTGCTTCACGTAAGTGATACTCTAGGCTCTTCTGTAGGTTTAAACTCACCACTTGCTTACCAGCGACTTATAAGAATCTCTTGTACATTCTCGAACAACAGCGTAGTAGCTGCTGCATATACAGTCCCGAAGTTGTTTTCTAGGTAAGGGCTGGATTCCTGTAAGTGGACTGTCTCATTAGCAATGGCTGGTGTGCTTCTGACAAGTGATTTACAGACAGAGGATAGGCCCCTGAACTCACCAGGAATTATCACCATTGCCGGATAACACAGTTTGATTCCAAGATCCCAGCAGAAATCATCGTCCCCGTTCTGCCGTAGTTGAGACTCCGAGGGCCGATCATGTCTTCCTCCTCTGGTGAGATGTCAGAGGTAATGCCTCGCCGGATGATGCAAGGTCATACTGACTGGGTACATGGTGTTGTACATCTGCACGGCGGATGTCACATCATCACATGTTCGGCAGACGGCTCACCCCGACTATTGGACATAGAGAACGGTAGGCTCGATACTAACCTGGCTTGTATAACCACGGACAAGTCGAGTGGCGTAGCCAGGCTGGTCGATCTCGGAGAGATTTGGCAGGCGAAGCACGGAGTTTGAAAATGTGCAAGTGCCGGTTATGCCGGTCGAAGTAATAGTGCCACATAGTTACAGTTAACTATCAATCGCACACAAACTTTCATTCGCGCACTGCATAGAGTACCGCATCTTTCTCGATTTGCGCTGCAGCACTAAAATTGAAATAGGATCCCACAAATGATACCATTTGCTCCATATTATCCACCACCACTGCAGTATGCTCTGCCGTCTGAATCTTTAGCATGGACAGTGGACCCTCGCAGCCTCGACACAGGAAAAAATTCTCTCTTTGCTGAAAATGCTCCGTGGCATGCGGATGACAGCTACGGACCTCCTGCTGTATACCATCTCAGACAAACCTAGCATGGCCACTTGGAGGGATGGATTTTTCCGAAGTAATGCACCCGCACAGTTTCAGCACGGAGGATCACATTTCTTCCTGCCAGTAAAGATACGAGAGCCTTGGGTTGAAATAACTTCGGATGTTTGGTGCCTTTCGAGACGAAATCAAGGTGCGCGAAGGCTTCGAGTACTTGCTGGAACTGTATGGTTGAAAGCGTGTTTGTAAAGTCCGTTGGAAGGTTGTTGAGAGCATTCAAAGCAGATATGGACATGAGCAATACGGAATCAATGTTAAAACTCATGATTTGGGCCGGTCATAACATAGAGATGTAGCAATATAGCAGTGTCTATATGATATGATGGACGACGACACGGCGTCGGCACAAACGGCACCTGCAATTTTCAAACTCCGTGCTTCGCCTGCCAAATTTCTCCGAGATCGACCAGTCTGACTACGTCAAGATTTCCCACTCTCAAAGGACGTACGTCAAACTGGTCACGAGTCTAAGAGAACGGCACACAGATAGGCGAGGACTGGTGAGATGAGAATGACAGAGGTGTGGTCCATGGCATTGTCTTCAAACAGCAAGACAGTCGCAAGTGGATGCTATGACGGGAAAGTGAAGTTACGTCACGTGGACAGGACACACCCGTATTGTGTGTGCATTGTGTTGGAGTAAAAACGGCAATCAAGTGATGAGCGGATCGTCGGATGGGACGGCACTGAGAGTCTGGGATATCAAGCTATATCAAGAGTGGCACAATGACACTGTCCCGACAATCAAAACCGGGCACAAGTGGGTGCAGCGATATACTTGCCCGGTGCAACAAAAATTGCGACGGGTGGACGCAACGAGGATACAGTCAAAATCTGGGGTGCAAAGACGGGCGAGCTGCTTAACACCGTGACGCTCACACACCGTGATCAAGTTTGGAGCTTGGCCCGGAATGGAAAAAAAAACTTATCTCTGGTTCATATGGCCTTATCAGGATATTCGACACAGCCACCTGGCAATGCCTCCTTGCAAGTGCATCACTCGATCTCACAGCGCGTCTATGGAACCTCGACACGAACTTCCAAGTCGGACCACCTCTCAGGCAAGAAAATCCCGCGCGCTGTGCAGCCTTTTCCTTTGATGGAAAAGAGTTAGTTACTGGTTGCGAAAACAGTAACGCGTATACATGGAACATCCATGCCATCCTCGAAGAAGCTGGCCTCGAAGACCTCCAATGTTTACCTGATATAAAGCTTATGGTTCTTCAGTCAAAACTACGCTAATCTCCCCTTCACATATCACAGCTCAAGAGTCATTAATGGATGTACGTGATTTGTTTCTCAGCCTTCCCAATGGTTACAACCTTGATATTTTGTGTAGGCGGATGCTACGCAAGCCGAAGACGATGAACCTTCGCCAGGCTTTTTCAGCGACGTGATAGATGGTCCTTATGTGCGTCATCAGTGTTTTTAAATGACTCCTGTTCTGACCTCTTGGTCTCAGTCCTCCAGAACATACGGTAATTATTACCGTTCCTCTGCCCGCCGTCCCCGCCCTCTTGTACCCTCTTTTGAGACTGCAAATATGCTCTTTGACCGCCTTTCATCGCCTTTCCGCTGTTCTCACCACACTGGCACAGATGATGCAACCGAACTCCAGCAACGCCCAAGGCGGTCCATCTTCTCTCGTGATCCTCGTATCGTTGGGGTTGCCGCAGTCAAGGACAGAGAGGTATGTATTTCTTCGCATGCATTTCCCATCATCGTGGTTTAATGATTGGTGTCCAGGTCATATTTACTGCTCCGCCGCCGCCACGAAGAACACAGCAGCGAACCCAGTCGCAAGGCCAAGGATCGTTCACTACCCCCCTGCTCCAGGTAATCCTACTACACCACGTCCAAGACATCCGCATTCACTACCTGTCCGGCTGTTGGCTCATCTCATACTTTTTCTCTGCTGCGCATCTCCTCAACACGCCAATGGAAATGGACGACCAACACAACAGCAGCCAGGCCAACCACAAGGTCAATCCCAGGTCCAGACGTCACCATCGCGGACGCAGCTTGCCGCCCCGCGACACCTGCTGCTCTTGATAGTACTCATACTACCGCGACAGGTGCAATAAGCGTGTAGTCACGGCCCCTTCTATTGCAGACTCATTTCGTTCCCCTTTCTCTCCTGTGTATCTCCCCCGTATGCATATGGGCATCAACATCATAGCATATAGACACTTATCTTATCTTGGTTCCTTTTCGATCAATGTTTGCACCAAGAGTATACGTATCTGATGCCACAACACCCTTAACCTCAGGTCGGTTCTAACGCTATGCCGTGAAGCCTTGATCTCAATGCCAAGCAGTCACTGGAAATATATCTATATCCTGGCTGCAGATGACAATAAGCTAATAAGCAATGTCGAGACTTGATGAAGAGAAAACAAAGTAGCCCGTAGAAGCCCTCCTCTAGCGAGTCGGGGACTCAGGTATTCTCTTCAAGTTCTCCGTCTGAACACCAGGGGAAGGCGGGTTGGTCTAAACAGCCATCAACATTTCATCTCACTGGAGCAAAAGTTCAACTTACGCCAGAGTGAGTATACTTCGTGCGTCAAGTACTCTAGCCTTGCGCTGCTCATATGTTTCGCCAACAAATTGCGGCTCGTCCTTGATCGAAATGATATATCGTGAAATTAAAATAGTGAGAACAGCTGCTCCCTCGGCTTCCGCAAACCTGAATGAATTCAAATGGGTGACCAAGAATAATGAAAACAGGCTCACTTTCTTCCTACACACCCTCTATAACCTATTGGTATGGGCATCTTCAAGCTCGTTCCGAGAAAGATGTTAAGATACTTACCACCACTGAAGGCAAAGAATGCATCTCGGTTCCAGTCACCCAAGAATCGTTCGGGTTTAAACGTGAATGGATCTTCCCAGTACTTAGCTGCAATCATGCGCCAGGTTAGTATTGCGTCTCTTTGCATCTAGCAAGTATCTTACGATTATAGTGAAGCCCAGGCACGTCCAGTGTGAGATCCAACCCTTTAGGCACAACGACTGTTTTCAATGTCCCATTCGCATCTGTGAGAGTGAAGGTCGTATCTTCTGCACTTGTCTTTGGCACAATGCAAACCTGCACCTGAAGTTAACAAGACCGCTCAGAGACATTCGCTCCACCAACATACAGGGGGGAACATTCGCAGTGCTTCGTTGAACACGCTGCCACGATGTCAGCCCGTAACACTTTCAATTTAGAGGCAAACTGACGCAGAAGGGTAGGCTAATGACGGCATATCATCATAAGTCTGTCAAAAACATCGTGAGCCTGGCTGTACAGCTGTCTGTAATTCAAGGGGTCCGTACAGGAATTCTTCCGTCAGGCAGTACGCGCTTGATGTGTTGGTACATTTCTTCTTGCTTATCAGGATGTAAAGCCAATAGTGCGAACGCAAAAGAAAGCGCATGGGCTGTCGTCTGTGAGTTGTCAGCGTGAGGCAAAAGTGTGGAGGGGATGTAGTACCTCGTGTCCTGCAACCAAGAATATGAAGATATTGCCTGTCGGACAATGTTGCCATGTTCTGCTAAATAATCTGAAATTGTGGCTTACCGATTAATTCGCTGTCGCTTAGCTTTACTTCACTCTTCGACAAGTTGTTACTGTCATTTGCTGACAACAAACTAGATAATAGGTCGTTATTATCTTCGTACTGGGATCCACGCCGTTCATGAATCATCTCCTTAAGGTATTGCTACAAAAGATAGTCATTAAACATGTCAAGTGGTCAGCCACAATTATGGTACATACATGCAATTCATCGAAGGCAAGCCTTGCACGCCTGAAACGTTTAGTAAGTCCCATGGCCCATCTAGGTACTAATAATTTAATGGTGAGGTCCTGTGTCACTGTGCGGAGAGCATCTTTGAGGGTCAGCTGATGTCCAAGTGTGACTACAGTGTCCTCTTTCCAAGATATAGGACGACCAAAACCTATAGTGAGTTCTCTATACCGACAGCTTCTTATTGATAATGCTGATCATGCTCACCTGCAGCCCCGATCACGAACAGAGCGATCTAGTGATCCGAATGAAATTAAAGAAGTGCAGAAGTGGCATCAAGAGCTCTTACTGGAAAAGTCAAATCTACAGAGTGATCGACAACCACTTCTTCTTGTCCAGCCCACATTGTATCAAAAAGATCAAGCATGATCTGTATCGTTGCATCCCAGACCAGTCTATTATTCCTCTTCAAGTTGTAAGTTAGGACAGCTCCATTATACGCATGGACATCAGTTACTCACTTCTGAAAACGCAGGTGCAACAATCTTGCGGTAACGCTTCCACTCGTTGCCTTCGGAAACAATGATATTTTCACCAAAGAATGTTAATATGGTGTATTTGCCAAGAGGTTTTGGGAAGCGTTCTCCACGAGACCAAACAATGTCCTTGAAACGATTAGTCAATTTGTCAGGCTTTCAAGGTCGAAACAGGCGGACATACTTTAATCACATTGACGTCCGCTATCAACAATGATCCCACTGCTTTCGGCCACCATGCCGCCTGAAACCATTGGCTTCTGATGCACCACGGTATTACAAGCAACTTACAGTGGAAATTATATCGAGGCCCTTCTCCGCGAAGGCTTGAGAAATTTACGTTGACCATGGAAAATGAACCAACACGAAAAACATTCAACGTACGGCCATGCTTCGACAGCCAAGAATGATCATGACCTAAGGTCAACAAGGGGGTCGGGGGAAACAAGTTTCCGAGCACAGTTGAGGAACCAAGAATTGTTCTGTATCCTGGAAGATGACTATGCAGAATAATTAGTTCTATGTAAGCAATTCAATAAAGCTGGCTAACTCACTGAATGCTTGCCAATAGTCGACGGAAATCCACGAAGAGCTGCAATGCGTGTAGTGCAGCTACCGAACCCACCAATATTGAAAGGGTCTCCAACGACAGACCAGTGACAATCATGCTTGCAGGGGGTTGGAAATGGAGATGTAGTGAGCACACAACGGGCTATTCCGCTCACTTGCAGCTCCATCATATACACAGGATGCTCAACCAATTTCAAATCCTGTTATTTTTGGACTATCGTTATTATCGCGGGTAAATCGCTGGGCAGCTCAGACCATACTCTCTTCCGACGGATGACAAGCATCATTGTGGAAGTCTGAATAGATCCTGTGATATATCAAGGCAAGTTGAGAACTGCAGGCACTTGGGCAAATGCCGCCGGGACATATGGATCAATTCTGTCGACAGGTGTGTGTGCCAGGATCAAGAGTTCGAGTGACCCATAAAAGGACAGTAGGTTTTCTGCTGGCTGAACTCGTGGCTACTGTCTATAGGATACCATTTCCGCAATACAAGCTCTAGTTGATACGATGATGGATTCGAGGATCGCATTGACGTCTCTCAAAGACCGTGTCGATGCTCCGGTCGTGCGAAACGAAACACGAAGGTTTCAATGAGATGTAAATGTCTGATGGAGATGTGCATTTGACAGGGAAGGATGATGGTAACACCAACCATACATCCTTCAACTGCTCGATGTGAACGGGGACTTCTTTAGAAAACAAACAAGTCCATCCTGGAGATAGGCGCTGCCCCATAACCTGCAAACGTGCTGGAAGAGTTGATGACATCGAGTTCAAAACAAACCAGATGAGACGTGCAGAGTGGGTAGAGAGTGCAGCACCTTGTGGAATGTGTGTCACAACCATCGATGCAGTCCTTACGTATAGGAGGATGCACATAGCAGCGGTCGCAGACTTGAGCGCTGAGGCGTTTGATCTACACAGCAATAAGCTGTGAAATTAACACGAGGATGACGCATGGGACGCACCTTAAAGACGCTTGAACGAACGGGTGCTCAACTTCCTCGACTACCAACCAGACACCCTCCAAGTCTGATCGCTGGTGATTGAGGGTTCGTTTAAACGGTGCTGCTCGTAAGTGATACTCTAGGCTTTTTTGCAGGATTCAGCTGACAACATGTTTACCAGCAACTTCAGATACTCGCAAAGATCTCTTGCACATTCTAATTTCTCAAATAACGGCGTAGAACCTCCTCCATAGACAGTCCCGGAGTTAGCTTCTGGGTGGGGACTATATCCTGTAAGTGGGCTGTCTTGTTAAAAATGGCTTATGTACCCTGACAAGAATCAAAGGTAAAGAAGATAGGCCCCCAGACTCACCAGCAATCGTGTCGCTTCCGGATAACCCAGTCTGATTCGCAGACTCCTTTCGCATACATAGTCCCCAATCTGCCGTAGTTGAGACACTGAACTCTGATCATGTCATCTTCCACCAGTGAGATGCCAGCGATCACGCCACATCTAACGTTTCGAGGCCATACTAATAAAGTACACGGTGTCGTCCACCTGCCTGGCGGACGACGGATCATTACATGTTCGTTGGACGGCTCACTCCGACTATGGGACTTAGAGAGCGGTACACAGATAGGTGAGGACTGGCGAGATGATGATAACGCAGGAGAGTGGTCCATAGCATTGTCTCCAAATGGCAAGACAATTGCAAGTGTAAGTAACGACAGGAAAGTGAAGTTATGGGACGTCGAGACGAGGAAGGTTATCACCAAATGGGCAGGACACACCGATCTTGTGGGTGCATTGTGCTGGAGTGCAGATGGTAATCAGGTGCTGAGCGGATCCTGGGATGGAACGGCAAGAGTCTGGAATGTCGAGAGTGACAAACCTATCATGACGATCAAAACCGGGCATGAGTGGGTAAACGCGGTGATTTACTCACCTGATACAACAAAAATCGCAACGGGCGGATGGGACGAAAATGCAGTCAAAATCTGGGATGCAAAGACGGGCGAGTTGTTCAAGAGGCTCGAACACCATAATCAAGTTTGGAGCTTGACTTGGACCTCAGACGAGAAGAAACTTATCACAGGTTCATATGGCCTGATTAGGATATTCGACACAGCCACTTGGAAACAGATCGCTGTCCTTGAGGGTCATACATCCCTTGTCTACAGCATCACCCTGTCTGGGAATGAACGCCTCCTTGCAAGTGCATCTGCCGATAAAACAGGGCGTCTATGGAATCTTGACACCAACCTTCCAGTCGGACCGCCCCTCCAGCACAAGGATAAATTGGAGTGCGCAACCCTTTCCCCTGATGGAAAGGTGTTAGTCACTGGCTGCCACAACAAAAACGCGTACACATGGGATATTCATGCTATCCTCAAAGAAGCTGGCCTCGAAGACCTCCTCCAACCTTTATCTGATGTAAATTTCACAGTTCTTCAGTCAAAACTACGCTAATCTCCCCCTCGCAGGTTGCAGCTCGAGGGTCGTTAATAGACGTACGTGATCTATTTTTTAACTTTCCCAGTGGTTATAACCTTGATATTTTATGCAGGTGGATGCTACGCAGGCTGAGGATGATGAACTTTCGCCAGGCTTCTTCAACGACGTGACGTATGGTGCTCAGGTGTGTCATCAGCGTTTTTAATTGGTCCCTGTTCTGACCTCTTGATCTCAGCCCTCCAGAATGTATGGTAACTATCATCGTTCCTCTGCCTTCCATTCCCGCCCTCTCCCATCCTCTTTGGGAAGTGCGAGTGCGCTCCTTGGTCGCCTCTGGTTGCCTTTCCGCCACTCTTACCGCAAGACTGGTGATGCGACCGAACTCCAGCAACGCCCAAGGCGGTCCTTTATCCCTCGTGGTCCTTGTATCGTCGAAGTCGCTGCAGTCAAAGACAGAGAGGTATACATTTCTTTGCGTGCATTTCCAATCACCGTGGTTTAATGATTTCTGTCCAGGTTATATTTACCGCTCCACCGCCGCCACAAAAAACACAGCAGCAAACCCAATCACACACCCAGGGGTCGTCTACGACACAGCCCGCTCTAGATACTAATCCTATTACATCACGTCCAAGACATCCCCATTCGCTGCCCGTCCGGTTGTTGGCTCATCTCGTGCTTTTTCTCTGCTGCGCATCTCAACACGCCGACGCCAATACGCAATCAACACAACAGCAGCAAGGCCAACCGCAAGGTCAATCCCATGCTCAGGCGTCTTCATCACAAACTCGGCCCGCCGCCCCCTCGACATCCGCAACACCTATTGTTCTTGATACTCGTAGTACCGCTCCAGTTGGGGCAAGCGTGTAGCCACGGTTCCATTGCAGACTCGTCTCGTTCTTTTTTTCTGTTGTGCATCTACCCACATGCAGATGATTAATACTACAGCATATGGACAGTTATCTCCTCTTTGCATCTGGTTCGTTTGTAATTATTATCGTCTCACTGTTCATGCAGAGTGTCTATTTCAGTTCACAACCTCCTCGATCTCGCCTTAGCTTCAACACTATGCCGTAAAGCCTTGATTTTTATCTCAAGCAGTCGCTAGAAACTGACCTGGCCGCAAATTATGTTGCTGCATGTCTCGTTCACTACTCTTCCCGTGTATATCTATTCCTCAGGTACCTGGTGGCAAGTATGTACATCCTGCCTTGGACTTGATCGATCGCACAACTGTACAAGCACTCTTCCAACCGCATCTACAGTACTGATACACACTTAAGCTCCTAGTTAGTCTTCCAGGTGACGTTGTAGAATTGAGCCTCTGACGAGCAAGATGTTTCCATTCAATGATGAAAGGTCCGGTGGCCAAGGTCAAATGTAAATTGCAGAGAAGAAAGATGGAGCCCAAAAACTACACGACATACTGTCTGGACACATTTACGAGATTGCTCGTGAGATTGGGAATCTGAGAAACAAGCGATAGGCGTCGGTGCAAACCCGTGTTCTTGATGTGTGCTAATTGGACGCTAGACCACTCTAATCCACGCAAGAGATTGAGAAAGAGCTGATCATACTATTGGGAAATGAACGTGTGTAGGACTGCTTGCTAGACTTGGTATTCTTTGACGGGAGGCCATCTTGGCCTTCGAAAGGGAGTTGAGCAAGCACGTAGATCGTCACGGTCGATATCGTCATGGGGTGGTGTGACAAGTTTTCACCTGCATTCGGCAGAGAAACTGGACACGATATATGCTATTCAACCTGGACTCAGTGTAATACTTGAATGGCCATCAGTATTCAACAACGCCTCAAAGTACAATTCCACAAAAAAGGTGAAACAACAGCACTGGTACTCACTGGATGTACTTGGTAGTAAACAATAAAGCCCTGGGTGACGACATGCTGTACAGCATGCAAGCATCCGGAAATGTTAGCACTGGAGTTCGAACATGGGCTGGAAGAAATATGCGGAGTGAAGAAAAAGTGATGCACGAGTTGTTGAATGCTTGTTATAGATATCGATGTAGTCCGTCCAATGATAAAAGGCCCGGTGACCGAGGTCAAATGTAAATCGTAAACGATTGGGCAACAACAAATCATTTGATATGTTGACGTGATGTCTGATAATTGACGCAATAGGAAACGGAATATAAGATCGTTTCGTGAAATTGGGCTAGACACGATCTGAGAAACGAGCGATAAACGTCGGCGCAGACCTGTGTGCTTGACATGTACCCTAATTGGGCCGCTGGACTCTGTAATCCACTAAAGAGATCGAGAAAGTGTTGATCATGATTTTAATTCACTGGGAAATGAGCTGCTTGCGAAAGTCGGACTTGGTGATGAGTATTCTCTGATGGGAGGTCATTTTGGCCTTCGAAAGAGGGTTAAGCAAGCACGTAGATTGTCGTGGTCGATGCGCTGATGTGATACGTTTTCACTTAAATTCGGCAGAGAAACCGGACAAACTATTTGCTATTCAACCTGGACTCAGTGTAACATTTGAACCGTTATCAGCGTCCAGTCACGCCTCAAAGTACAAAAAAGCGGTGAAATGACAGCACTCACTGGATGGTAGGCGACCATAGAATTAGTGGAACAGTGTTAGGTGGTAGGGAAAGCAGTGAAGTGCCATATTTTTAAAGATATGCATGCATCATACCGTATCGTCATAATATCCATGGTGACCACGCGCAGAGCATGCGACAATGCAGGATTAGCAAGTGGAGGTGGATATCAGTTTACTCTTCTTCCTCCTCTTCCTCCTCCTCTTCGCCTTCCTCCTCTTCCTCCTCCTCCTCCTTGGCAGCCTCGACGACAGCAGTTGCAATACGGTCCAAATCCCGCTGGCCGTCTTGGCTTATCCGTCGTCCACCATTGTCGGTCTGCTCCAAGACACCGATCTTCTCTAGCGATTGACAGACTTTTCTTTGGACGGAGGCAGAGGAGTCGGCGTGGTGTGATGGGCGGTTGCCGCGTCTGTTGCGGCCACCATGGAGTTTTGTCAACGCACCAATACCGACGTCTTTACGGAGGTAGATGTGTCGTGCAACAGCAGCTGATGATGATCGCTCTTTAAATTTGTTCCCTGATCAAGGGTACTGAACGCAACGCACCTGCACGGACGTAGTACCAGTCTGGATCATAAGGTGCGAGTTCCTTGAAAGACCCGGTTTTAACGATGTCGACCCATGTAGGGACCTCAAGCTTCCCCGACCGCTTAAGATGGGAAGCATATGCAACAATGAAAGCCTCGGCGCTGCAAGTGACATCCACGCTTAATTCATGGGTCGATTTGATATAAGTTAATGGCATACCTAATATCTCTTACTCCTGGCATATTGGATAGTGGGAAAGACGACCGTGAATAACCTTGAGGAAAGTAACGCGGAACGTTTCGCGCGACGGTTGGCGGTTTGTGTACGACTCTGGGAATTAGAGTTCAGTACTGAGTTCAAATTCAGCCACCGCTGTGCAGTTTTGAGATTAGTCAGCAAGTCTGCTGCATTCGCATCTACGATGAGAAACACTCGAATCAACTTTCAGCTAGACTCGACACATTGATCATGATGGATGATGGTCGATATCGATAGAAGGCCGACAGAAGATTGAAGATTGAGCAGCTCGCTATCCAACGACATGATTTGCCATTATTTTCATCTCAGAAGATGATCAATGTAGGCGTGTCGCTCGCAAATCGAATATTTCTGCACACGTTTGGGTGCACGTTGCGTTCAAGTGCAGGCAAGGATATTTGAGCCTCATCTGATCTGACTGGCAGGTTTTTACACGCGCCTCATCGACTACCACGACTTCAAGTTTCTGCTTATGTAAACTGGATATATCGTGCGGTTTCTCATCTGATGCTGCGCACTCACGGTACCATGATCATATCCACTGTTAACAAGGATACTCACAGTTTCCCTCCTTTTCCATCCTTGCCTCCAGAATTACTCATCGAAATCTTTTCAACTTGCAGCCTCACAGGTGACTGGCACATCCCCCTCACGCTAACCAAAGTCTGCTGTTTATGGAGAGACTTGATCATATCGTCAACCTGCATATGGCAGATGATCGTCATACTAGACTCAAGGCGCACTATGACCTCCATCCGTACTCAGGCAGAGCTATGGATCGCTCGCTCTTCGCCTCTTCCATTCAATGTAGTCCTCAAGCTAACAGATTTCGAGCGACTGCTACCCATCGTGTCGTGCTTCCTCCCTAATCTCGCCCGTTGGATGCGCTGCACTATCACTATGATGGAAGAACTATCGATACATCCTTATCGGACCTCACCCTGTCCTCGCCTCGTCACATACCACATCATCTCGATATTATTCTTAAGACTCCCTTCGAGGACGTGGCAGGCGATGATGGAGATGATATCATATTTTTCCCCTACGGAAGCACGACATACCGTCACATATCCATGAAAGTAGCAACAACCAAGCTGCCCCATGCAGAAATGGTCAACCCCTTAGTATTCACATCACTCGACATCTCAGAGACGGCATTCGAATACTCCGTCCGATCACCAGACCTCCTTCGTTT
Organism: Suillus subaureus; assembly: GCF_016647635.1. NCBI lineage: Eukaryota > Fungi > Basidiomycota > Agaricomycetes > Boletales > Suillaceae > Suillus > Suillus subaureus. The sequence continues at coordinate 15,533 of NW_024538960.1, forward strand.
TCTTGCCCATTGCCCGAACTTGGAGCATTTATACTTTCACGGTTTGTCCAATGACGAAGGCACTCTCGACGCGTCACCCCCTGCTATCGCCCTTCCGCGATTACACACGCTCCTCCTAAACGAGATTTGCAATCAGCGTAGCATCCTCTCGCATCTCTATCTCCCTGCATTGCGAGAGCTTTATCTGCATCACATGAACGTAGAATACCAACCCGAGCCATACCACGTCCCTGAAGAAGGTGATAGCGATGACGAGGCCAATGACTTTTCCCAGTCCCCACACAGCGACCTCCACACTGGCATGGGTATCCGCAAACTCTTGTCGCGCTCACGTCCCCCGCTCGAGATCCTAGACATGGATTTATCAGATATGCGTACCAAAGACTTCCGCTGGGTCTTTAATAAGCTGCCCGACCTGAAACAGTTCTCTATCGTTGGGTCTGATATGTCGGATTCGGTGGTTGCGCTGTTCGTGCCTTTTGCTGTTGAAAATGGAGATGGGCAGGACGGGGGGCAGATGAGTGTGCGACTGCCCAAGCTATCTGTTCTCAAGATGTACAGCTGTCAACAGCTCTCGGGGGATGCGCTGGTGAAAGCCTTGAGCGCACGTGTCCACTACACAGATCATGCAACGCCAGATGCTACGCTAGCGACGGTGGTCATTTCAAGCTGCAATAACTTTACTGCGAGTCATGCTCAAGAGTTGTCCTGGGATTTGCACGATCGTCTGCATGTGTCGTAATGCTGTCATTGATTGGGAATAACATTGTTAGGGATTTTTTAAGGACACGCCCTCTCGATGCACATAGATGTATTTATAATGTATTTGCTCTGTTCTGTATTACTAGTACTTAAGTTACGAGTATCGGAATGAGTTTCGACCTTTCCTTGGTCGAAGCAATGATATAGAATGAACCACTGACAATATTAAGATTTCTTCTGTTATGGTCTAACTTGGGGAGGCTAGTCGAACCAGGCACAAAGGGCACCCCGCCCTAGTCATGTGGCCAGCGTCTCGTTCCTATATCACTGTAAGTATGAACATACGTCTCGACAAAGCACCTCACCTAACAGGAAAGACAATATGCTGTCTCTCCGCCGACTCCCTCAACAGACGTCGGACATCCGCAACGTTCTCGTAGTTGGCCCTCCACACATTATCTCCATCGCGCTCACCCCAATGGAAAGTATGAAATGTATCCACCTCGTATCCCTCCTTCCACTTCTGCCTCACAAAAGACGCATTGTACGGCGGCTGATAT
>NW_024538961.1:0-16707 GCF_016647635.1 Suillus subaureus
GCCCAAGCTACACAGGTCAATAAGCATCAGGCGCTGCCTATGACCTTCAAAACGGGCGATCAGGTGCTGCTTGCAACCAAACACCATTGTCGAGAGTACATCCAAAAAGGCAACAACTGTGTCACCAAATTCATGCTGTGATACAGTGGACCCTACATGGTGCTCAATGCTCATCCAGAAACTTCAACATATACAGTGGCTCAAAAAACTGTCCGCATGTTTTGACATTTTTCACTATCTATGATATTGTGTGAGAACTCACAAATGCCTCAAGGACATGCTTATACCACATTGTAGTATGGCTTCAGGGCTTTCATTTGAGCCCTACACGTGGGAATCGGTGAGATATGGTGGAGATACAAGGCTTACAAAACCATGACTCATGCAGACAGTTTTTTGAGCACATATTAAAACTATATAAATCATCATTTATGACACCATAAAAATCATGCCACCATTAAATAAATTATAAAGTGGTGTCATTATGTTCATTTTAAAACCATATCTAACTATACAAACCAAAAATTTCCATATGTCATGGTTATATTCACCATGAAAGCCACCCCCCCTGCTCAAAGGGATAATATCCTCTCTCTTTCCTATTCTGGCCTCTCTGCTTGTCAAATTTCCTCTAGAACTGGAGTATGCAAGTCCACTGTGGCCAAGTTCATCAAAGAAAGTCACACAGACAAGGAAAACTTCTGTGAAGGGTGTCCATCCAAGCTCATCTCTACTGATAGGAGGGCTATTATTCAACATATCACTACAGGAAAGGCTGATAATGCTGTCCAGGTCACCTATTACATCAATTCCACCATCACATTCCCTGTCTCTTCACACACTGTGAGAAACATTCTCAAGACAGCTCATCTCAGGTCAGTAACAAGGAAGAAAAGGCTCTCCTCTCTATCACACATAAACAGAGATGACTAACCTTTGCCTTAGCCCATCAGAATTGGATTACATGGACTGGAAGCATGTTATATGATCATATAAGACCACAATAAATAGGATTGGGTCAGATGGCAAGGTATATATGTGAAACAAGAAGGGTGCTAGTCCTCTCTGCCCTGAAGCCATACTACAATGTGGTATAAGCATGTCCTTGAGGCATTTGTGAGTTCTCATCCAATATCATAGATAGTGAAAAATGTCAAGACATGCGGACAGTTTTTGAGCCACTGTATTGTAGACATCAATTCAAATGTACATCTTATAGAGCTAATTGTCCAGTCAAGCTCAAATCCTAGACTCATGACCAGCCTAGTACTCGAATTCAAGTACTATTTGCACCTTGCCCACACTAGATCACAACTCCTAATATCTCTCTCAATTTCTGGAGGCTACATGTCATTCTGACTGGCTGTGCAGTAGCAGATGCTGACTGGCTAGCAATAATGTTGGCATGCACAGCAACCTTGTGTACATCCTCATATGTGCAATCAGACAAGCACCCACTCACTTGTCCTTCAACTGCATTCCACAACCATCGCATGAGCTTGTTATAACAAAATAGATTAAAACATTCGTTCATCCATCCCATCTCCATCACACTTCATTCTTTCCATCGCTCAACAGTTTGATCGTTTCATGACCCAAGTCTTGTCACAACTTACAAGCCTTGATTCAAAGCCTTGTACGTTGTCCCTGAAGATAACTGTCACCTGGATGGTTTCTAACAGCACCCTCGAACCTGGCTAGTACTTTCAGTTGGTTCATTGCATCTCGCATATCACAACCTTCGTCACAAATGAGTGGCAATCAATGTCAGTACTTCTGTCTCTTAAGTCTCGCATGCTCTCTGACCTCTTAAACAGTTCTTGAAGGAACTTGGGCAAAGCTGCCTGAGGTCACTGTCAAGGGTGCTCAATATAACTCCTGTGAGCATCAGCCCCACCCGAAATGTTTGCAAGGGACTCAGGTGGATCTCCTCAAACATATCCATGGATTCCTGGACAACACAGAGAATAATAAACTCATTTGGCTACATGGCACAGCTGGCATTGGAAAGTCTGCCATTGCATTTACAGTAGCTGAGAAGATGAGAGGTCTAAAAATGACCAAAGAGACGAATGTCAAAAAGCAGCTAGCAGGAACATTCTTTTTCTTGTGCAAGCACACCAAACATTGTACAGCTGGATATTTCTTTGCGACACTTATCTACCAGCTTGCCACCAATTTTCCAAGTATCCAGCAAGGTGTGAACAGAGCCATCCACAACAACCCCACTCTACTAGACCCAGACACACCTCTCTGCAACCAGATGGAGGCTTTCTTTCTCCAACCCCTCCGGAAACTTCAACTCAGATTGCGCAGATGTCTGCCTTTGTTGTTTGTTGTCGATGCACTTGATGAATGCATGTCTGAACCCGAGCTCACTAATCTCATCCTTTCCCTTGCACAGGCTCTTTGTGAGCTTGATCTTCCCATAACCCACATTCTGTTCACAAGTTGCTCGGAATCTCATATTTCTAATGCCTTTCAGAACAAAGAGGTGCGCTTGTTGGTGTGGGAGATACCCATGAGAACTTCTGGGGAGGGTGGCATCATTTTGTTGGATGGTGCAGACATTGACAACAACATCTGTACTTTCTTGTGGTATTCCTTCAGAGAGCTGGAAAGTTGCCATCCCAATTTCCCACAGCCATTGGAGGTTGACCTTGTGAGGCTGGCAAGCCAAGCGGGTAGATGTTTCATCATGGTGTCTATGATGATGAAGTTTATTATTGACAATGAAGACAAGGATCCACATGATCAGTTACAGCTGATGCTCAAGCTGACAAGTGAGCTGCTGCCAGGAATGGAGGTGTATAAGTTATATGATTGTATCCTGTCCATGTGTGCCGACCCCATGTGGGCATACCTGCATTTGTCCATTGTTGCCACCCTCACAGACCCTCTTCCCATCTCGCAAATCTCAACACTTCTTGGTCCTGGTTTGGGAAGGGACATGCAGACAATGCTAATACAGCTATGGTCTGTCATGAATATTCCTACTGACATCAGTCTCCCTGTGAATGTATATCACTCATCCATTCATGACTATGTCTCTGACCCCTCAAACTGCAGCCTCCCTGAAGTGCACAGCATGTCATTACCCCATTCCTTACTTGCTGATGCCTCTCTACACTTGATGATGAAAGAGATTCAAGAAAGCACAGCCCTTTTGGATGCACTCTCAGAATTGGAGAAGCAAAGCAATGTTATGCAACCTGAGGACCCCCATAGGTTAAAAGACTCATTAGTGTTCCTTGTTCAGCAACAAAAGCCACTGTCAGCTATCATCTGGATGATGTGGCTCCGAGGAGATCGCACTTCAGATTTACAATCTTGGCTGCAGACCTGGGAGGGACAAGACTGGCTGTGGAAGCCAGAAGTACGAAACTTGCTGCAGACACAGGGAAGACAAGACTTGCCACAGGCGCAGGGAGGATCACATTTGTGGTGGGACTTTGGAAGATCATACTAGTTGCAGAACCAGAAAGAAGAAATGCTGCAGATCCTGGAAGCACCATTCCAGTTGATATTCTGGCTGACATTCTAGCTGATTGTCATATCCCACAATCTGGACCCATGTTCCATCATATTCCCACGCCTTCCAAGCCTACATCTGGACCCCACTTCATATCCAACTCATTCCCAGATCCCCTTCCACTGTGTGCTCCACACCTCAGCAGGATTGACTCCACTCCAGATTTACCCCTGAGCTCTGGACCTCCAGATCCTCACTGCTAGCCTGATCCGCACCACCCTATCCTGTCCACCCTATGTGCACTCTATCCAGCAAGACATCTGGACTTCACCTCATCTCAGATTCTGGACTATATCCACCTCCTCATATCCTGGTCCTGTATCCACCTTGTCTTCCAGATCCCCAGATCTCTGGACCTCCAGATATTAACTCCAGACCTATTCCCACCCTCTGTCCAAGATCCTGCACCTATCCCCATTTAGGCATCTCTACCTTTCCAGCCCTCAGTTACCTCTTCTTCCATCTTGCTTATTGATCCTTGTACAAGTCTTCATCTCCAAGTTCATTTACTTATGTTCCATCTTACTTACTAATGTGTTTCCACATGCTCATACATAGCCTTGCTCCTTTGTTTACTGATCCCCTCAGATATTGTTCAGTATATAACCCCTGTAGATACTCCTGTAATTCCTTAGTTTGAATATCAACTTAGACTTGCCCAATCCTCTCTTGGACTTTGGTCCACCTAAGTCTGTCCTACCCATCAGGCCTAGGGATTGATTCCCTAGGCCAGAGCTCCACCTTTCCGGCACTTACCCTCTTTCTGGACTTAGGTCCAATCCCTGTCTCTCCAACTCTACCTTAGGGTAGTCTACCTCTGTTTGTTTCTACATTGGACTTCATCCAATGTAGCCCCTATTCCTTCCAGACCTCCGGACCTCCTGTCCCTCATACCTCCAGACATCCTGTCCCTCATACCTCCAGGCATCCTGTCCTTCAGACGTTCCATCCTCCTAACCCTCAGACATCCTATCCTCCTGTCCTTCATACCTCTGAACATCCTGTCCCTCATACCTCCAGGCATCCTGTCCTTCAGACGTTCCATCCTCCTAACCCTCAGACATCCTATCCTCCTGTCCTTCATACCTCTGAACATCCTGTCCCTCATACCTCCAGGCATCCTGTCCTTCAGATGTTCCATCCTCCTAACCCTCAGACATCCTATCCTCCTGTCCTCCTGTCCTCCTGTCCTCTGGACCTTTGGACCTCCTATCCTTCCATCCTGTTTCCTGTAGAAGTATTACCTTGCAGTGGGAACTCTCCTGAGCACTTCCTGTGTTCCTCCAGAACTCTCCCACGCTCCTCTGGACATTTCCCACACTCCTCTGGAAGTCCTCTAGCACTCTCCAGCAGAGTAGCCAGCCTCCAGAAGTCCTCCGGACTTTGTCAGACCATCATTGGACCTCATACAAAATGAAGGGCACATACTCGGGTAAGGGGCACAGCGTACGAGCTGAGGCCAAGCCCCTCTGAGTCAGTCTCTCTCCCCTTTGAGCAACATGGTTCTTAACACTGATGCTGGAACAATCATTCAGGCAGCTGATCCTGAGAAGACAATTTCAGCCACTGATCACAGAAGAATGACACTGGCTGCAAACCCAGGGAGGACAACACTGGCTGCAGATCCAGGAAGGACAACACTGGCTGCAAACCCAGGAAGGATGGGACTGGCTGCAGACCCAGGGAGGATGAGACTGGCTGCAGACCCAGGGAGGACAAGATTGGCTACAGACCCCAGGAGGACAAAACTGGCTGCTGACCCAAGGAGGGGAAGACTGGCTGCTGACCCAGAAAGGAAGAGACTGGCTGCAGACTCCCCATGGTCAAGCATGGCAATCCACTCCTGCTGCCTCTGTTTGGGTGACAATGGAGGAATTCATGAGGACATTGGAAGCAACCAATGAGTATATCATTATCAACGACGTGCCTTTACTGCCAGCTTTCCAAGTAATCCAGCAGTTCAAGACCTTGCCAGATTTCTTGATGTTTCCAGTCTTCCTGGCATTAAGACACCAGCATCATTCTACCTCTGCATTACCAAAAAGTCATCCTCTACCAGACAGGGAGATAATTCATGCTATGAATACCTTTCAGAGGTTCACAAATGAAGCACAGGAACAAAGTCAATCAGCTTCCAACGCTCTCAAGTACGCCTGTCACAACTGGGTTGTACATCTCTCGCATGCTCCCCATCCATGGGATGACATGCTCAACCATATATTCCAGGCTTTTTGGAACAATCATTCTATCCCCTGGCTGGAAATGGAGTGGTGTTTGAAGGGTCTGCAGTCTTGCCTTGTCATCTTATCTGAAGGGCAGAAATTCATAAAGGTGCGTGTTTCAACTATTCGAAGGAGCCACAACTGATGTCGCCTTATGTTCCATGATATCTAGTCCATGACATGATGCATCGGAATTCTCTCTTATATTCAGTCTGGACTCTTGAGCTGTTGACGTGCAGCCCAGCGCTAGCACTCGAATCCTACTCCATTGTCAATGTGTGCTTATAAGCCACAGGCAGGCGAGATTAGCATTGGTGCCAGCAAGTAACGTAGTATATTGTGTGGTACGATAGATAACGTGATGTTCTCCACTCCTTGTTATGAAAAATGTTATCTCAAGTACCTACGAACGTTAGATCTATTGTTGATACTAGCCTCGAGCTCTTGAGCAATGGTATGTTCAAAAAGCCCGTTCGCGCTATCATAGAGGTCGCGAATCACTCATAGCTATAGTTTGATGACATGACTGTATTTTTTACATCTGCTGTTTAGATCAAGTATGATTCGCCCATCTCGTAATGTATAGTATCTCATAGACTGGTAAAGCACCACGTCACCAGTGGTGTATAGAATAGAGAAACCGAAAGCCCTGCCATTGGACTACAATCGATTGCCATGGACAAGTAAATCCAAAGCAGCGCCTGATGTAATCTGAAATTCGTTGGTTCTTCGACAGCCGGCCTTGCACACGGACAATGTTCGCCGACATCTTGTTGCTTGTTGCTTTGTGGGTTTAGCGGGACACAAGCCACGACCTTTGGATGCACTGGTCACTTGATTCTTCCCGTCAGTAATCATCTTCGGCGCTTCACGCAAGGCGAATGCTTTTGCGAGATGACCGATATGAATCAGAAGGTGTCGGACATGGAAGACGTGTTTCTCGTTTGAGGGATGGGTCGCATATGCCCTCATGTGAGAAGTAAATACTCTCCGAGCAAGTTCAGCGTACTGCAAAGACGACATCAGCACACGCTCGACTTCCTCTCCAAACCAATATTACCGCATTGCACCGCAAAACCCACCGTGTAAAAGGAAGTTGAACTTCTGTCACACGTCCCTCGTACTCCAAGCCCTTGCCGCCAAAACCCTTCGCCAAAACGTCCTCGATGCTTGCCCCTTCAAGAGTGATGTTGACTTTGTCACCGTCAGACGTTTCTTCCGTCATATCGCCCTTCATCTCCCTCCACCCTTTTCACCCATTCGGATTCGCTGGGCGCGACGATGTTCCAAGCTTCACCCTTCCTGCGCGTGCTATCTGTCACACCTTGTACACGTATTCAGTTGCACCACCTTTGGTGGGCAGGTCTTGCTGTATGACTGTGCGAACAAGGGATAGGTCAGGACCATGGGATGCCGCAGATCTGCAAAGAAGAAGAGAGGCTGCGGGAGCATTTCTTGAACCTTAAGGAAGGAATAGACGTAGAGGCGAGACGGAATGGTGTAGGACTCCAGGGAACCGTGAAGACGGAAGACTGGGGTACCTGGAAGGAGCGAATGCTGCGCAGCGATTTTATTGCCCTCTTGCACTTTCTCCTCTTCAGTAGATTCGTCGGTCTCGTTATATTCGTCGTCACTCGCCCGGATAGTGTTGTTGGCAGAACTCGAGTGCAAGGGGGGTGGCAGAATCTGGCAGAACTCTTGGACATCCGAGACTCACGGAGATATGATTTAGATGTGATAACACAGATGATGTGAATTTGATAGAGCACGAAACCCGACTGTTGACTCCCTAAAGTAAGATCATGATGGTGCTCAGCGCTCGGCCCTCGACCGAGCCTCGTGATGTAGATGACCTTCTTGCAGATCCAAAGAGTATACATTGCCACTGAATTCGCGGTTCTCGAAGAGTTGAAAAGGACTGAAAAAGTTCAGAGCATTGACGAAGTTGAAGTGCAATTGTAAAGGGAGATGCTTTTGCGAGTTAGATCGGGTTGTGAGGGAATGCTGGGGTCGGATGTTGGATGGGACTGATGTGATCAATTGATCATTGTACCGTGACAACGTTCTGTACATTAACATTCAATATGCGACGAAATCTTAATTGGTGCATGATCATACGAGACTCTTGCGTGCATGATGTGCAAAGAGTTGTAATATGCTCGTGGCCTAGGGAACATACCTGGCTTCACGTGGTTATAAACATCATGATGGCATCGTGATTCGCAGTGACGCCGTGGCTACGGCCGGTCTGTTCACGCATGCATTTCAAATATCTCAACTTGACTCGCTTCTATATAATTCTAATCCTGGCGGCTTCAACTGTAGTGCGCGCTGGCAGTAAGAAGCGGCTATGGGTTTCCACGCGGCCGGGCTCGTGTTCGGCTCGAACCACGTACAAAAGCTTCGGTTCGCTCATAAAATTAACCTAATGATCTTTGGTCGTTCTTCCATCTTTTTATCTTATTCTCCCCCAGAAATTTACGCGTGCAGCCGCCATGCTGTCCAAGCTGTTGCTGTCATGTATAATTCCATTCGTTCTAGGTGCACCGACCTTGACTCCGTCTGCTGCAACGCCGTCTGCTTCGGCTGGTAATGTTAGCACTACGGTATCTGGTCCATATTCACTGGTGACAACCTCATACAATTATTCATCAACTGCTGCAAGCTCCACGATATCTTCTGCTTCCGCCAGTACCTTAGGCGCGTCCACAACCGGTGTTATCACCGTTCCGCTCTCTAGCTATTCGTTCACTCCCTATCCTACACCTACTCTCAGCCCTCTCCCCCCAGTTTATCCTGCAACTGATCCTTTGAGCCCTCCTTCCGTTAGCAGCGATCCTCAAGTCGTGCCCGATTTTGCACCTGCTTGGGCTACTGCCTACCAAAAAGCCAAGAACCTTGTGAGTGCATTCATTTTAATCATTCTTTTGATTGTCTTTGCTGGGAATCTATTTCTATGTCGACACGTGCTGAACATCTTTGATACTCAGATATTCGATTATACCATCGAGGAAAAAGTCAACATCACCACGGGTGTCGGTTGGGCGAATGGGTTGTGCGTTGGCAACATCCCACCCAATAAAAACTTCCCCGGTTTATGCCTTGAGGTGCGTAAGTTGAATTGATGAGGTATCTGTCTCACAATTCGCTAGGACTCGCCTCTCGCTGTTCGTTTTGCCGACTACGCAACTGCGTTCCCAGCCGGCATTCAGGTAGCGTCCACGTAAGTCATCTCCAAGTTCACCGATATAACCTGTCTGATATCTACCATAATATCTATCACAGTTGGAATCGCCCTCTAATGCGTGCTCGTGGCCTGGCTTTGGGTCAGGAGTTCAAGGGCAAGGGCATCAACATTGCCCTTGGTCCCATGATGAATATGGGTCGCGTCGCCCAAGGCGGCCGTAACTGGGAGGGCTTCGGTGCAGACCCTTTCCTGACCGGCGAATCCGCATATGAGACAATTCTGGGCTTGCAAAACGCCGGAGTACAAGCCACCGCCAAGCACTTCATCAATAAGTTTGTCTTCTATTATGTTCATTTGCATTTGCACTCATCTGTCATTCTAGTGAGCAGGAGCACTTCCGCACATCAGAATCTTCAAATGTTGATGACCGCACTCAACATGAGATTTACGCGCACCCGTTCTTGCGCAGCGTCATGGCTGGTGTTTCATCCGTCATGTGCAGTTACAGTAAGCTTCAATCACGTTCTACATATATCATTCACATCATTTGAGATCCGAATTGCAGATCTCATCAACGAAACCTACGCATGCAACAACGACAAGATGCTTAATGATATCCTGAAGCGGGAGTACGGTTTTCAAGGCTTCGTCCAATCTGACTGGTCGGCGACGATGTCGACATTGTCTGCTGTTGCAGGGCTCGACATGACTATGCCCGGCGATATCACCTTTGACTCTGGTGATTCTTACTTCGGTGGCAACCTCACGGACTATGTGAACGACGGCTACATCAGCATGGCTCGCCTGGACGACATGGCAACGCGTATCATCGCTGCTTGGTACTTCCTTCACCAGGACGAGAACTACCCTGTAACGAACTTCAACGCGTTTAATCCGAACGACGAAGCGACCAACCAGCATGTGAACGTGCAGGCTGATCACTATACTCTTGTGAGGGAGATTGGCGCAGCTGGAACGGTCCTTTTGAAAAATGAGAACTGCACGCTGCCATTGAACAAGCCAAGGAACTTGGTATTGATCGGAAGCGATGCGGGTCCAGGCAAATCCGGCCCGAACGAGTTTTCAGATCAAGGTGGAAGCGATGGGATTTTGGCCATGGGCTGGGGATCTGGGTATGTGTTCTCTCTCGTATTCTTCCTGAAAATTGACTGACGATACATAGGACTGGTAACTTCCCTTACCTTATCTCGCCTCTAGAGGGTATCCAGGAACGTGCTCGCCAGGACGGCAGCAGCGTGTTCTGGGACTTTGACGACTGGAACACCGCTCTGGCTGGTAATATGGCGTATGGCGAGGCCGTCGCTCTCGTTTTCACCAACTCCGACTCTGGCGAGGATTACATTACTGTCGATGGCAACCAGGGAGATCGGTACGTCCCTCGCATATATTTAAGTAATGGCTTTGTTCATTTCCAGCCAGCAACAACCTCACTGCTTGGCACAATGGTGACGACCTTATCCTTGCTGTCGCTGCGCAGAACAACAATACGATTGTCGTCGTGAACAGTGTCGGGCCGCTCATTATAGAGCCTTGGATCGAGCACCCTAACATCACTGCTGTCGTCTGGGCCGGCATCCAAGGTCAGGAGGCAGGCAATGCTATCGCTGACGTGCTTTATGGCGCATACAACCCCTCTGGAAGACTTCCGTATACGATTGCCAAGGATATTGCCGATTATCCCGCACAACTCATCACTGATGATTCGGGAAGCGAGATTGTTACTATTGATTACACGGAGGGGTATGTCAACTAAACAAAGGTCACGCATTGATATTGATTTCACTTCGCAGGTTGTTCATCGATTATCGCCACTTTGATCAAGTGAGTTTCCTGACTTGACTTGGTGATTTCACGTCTTGAACAAGGGTAAATGCAGGCAAACATCACGCCGCGCTTCGAGTTTGGCTTCGGCTTGAGTTACACCACGTTCACGTACTCTGAGCTTTCCGTGACTCCGATTCAGTCCTCGGATACTAATCAGGCGGATTTGATCACTGCTTGGCAGAATGGGGAGGCTTCGCCCATCGCTGAAGGGTCTTCTACTGCGCTTTGGTGAGATTCATTAAGACCAGTGATGGATTTGCAAGCTGATATCGCTACTTACCAGGCTCCATGAGCCTGCATTCCAGGTAACTTTCAAGGTCACGAACACTGGACCTGTATCTGGAATGGAGGTTCGTGACACCCATTAGCTTCATTATCCAATGCTTACGCCAAAGTTACACGAATAGATTCCTCAGCTTTACATTCACTTCCCGTCTTCCGCTAGCGAGCCTCCATCAGTCCTAAAGGGCTTCACAAACGTCGAAATCTCGCCGTCAAGCACAGAACAAGCCTCGATCACGCTTTCTCGCTATGACCTGTCTATCTGGGACGTCGTCGCTCAGGGGTGGCGCAAGCCTGACGGTCAGATCTCGTTCTCTATCGGTGCGAGCAGTAGGGACTTTAGGCTGCAGGGGGATGTTCCTACTTGATCGTGCTTTTGTTTGACACTTGCCGATTCGATTCAGTGCTTGTACTGAGTGATTTTTATCGTATTTTGGCGTAACGCTAGTAATGCATCATGGGTCAAACATAATATTGGCAGTAGGATGTCTTATATACGCAACGTGCATCAAATATTCTGTGAGTAGCATTGCGTTCACGATATGCGCACGAACGGTGTGACGAGTCCATTGCGCCTAGGTATCTTCTGCAACAATGTCCTTTTTCTTCTTTTTCGACCTCGCAGTTCCATCATCGTCATGCACATCCCTATGACGTCGCTTTCGTTTCTCTTCAACTGTAGGGGCCGCCTCTTCTGCGGGAGCGATATACACCTCTGCCCATTCTGCCCGTCGTTTGAGTGTTGCTTCAGCTTGCTGTAGATAAGATGAGATTTGTTGCGGATCGCACAGTAAACACGCACCTTTTGTTTTCTTTGTTGAACTTCCCGGGCCTCCCGTTCATGGGGCTTGAGGAAATACTCTCCCGACTCGAGCTGAAGGTCAACCTGAACATAACGTCAGCACTACTCAACAACCAATGGCAGAGTGAATTACCTTCCGTGGTTGCTGTGGCGGGGGAAAGGGCGTGTACACTTTCTTTGCTGGTTTCTCCTTTTTGTCAGAACTTGATGCATCAAGGCCTGCAGCCTTGCGCGCTTCCTCTTTAGCAGTTACTTTCTCATTCTTCTTCATCGTCTTTTCGGAGGTCTTCAGATGTTGTTTCCTGAACGTGGGGAGGAACCGGTCCCAGGACTCTGTTGCTAACTTGGGATCCTTTGCGAGTTCCCTTCTTATCATCAGTTCCTGCAAACGTTTCAATAAAGCTGCGGAAAGAATAAATGTTAGTTGACACACCTTGATGCGGTAGATGGGATGAATGTTTTTCATGCAGTTGAGGACTATTCGTCGAACTTCTTTTAGTGACTTGTATGGACCCATGACGCTGACGGTATTCCCTTGTACGAGAATATAGCACTGGGTTAATAGCTCAATGGCCTGTAAAAAGTCAACGACATGCGCACAGTCAAAACTATGCAACGCTCACCTTCAGCGTACTACCATCCGGTCCAATAATCCGCTATCTCCGCTTCACAAACCGGTCCTTATTACGCACCAGATTCCCAATTTTGATGATATCGCAAGTCACGTCGTCCTGTAGTACCTTCTGAGCCTGCGTGATCGCAACCCCTCTTGCGAGTAGTTTGATGAGGTCTCCCGCTTTGAGGATGATGTATGGATCGAATGTTTTGCGTGTTGTCCGGACGGACATCGATCCGTGAACTAGGTCCAGTGTGCATGCGATACCCTGGGTGCTGAGTTGATGGTGTACATCGTATGGCGGAATGGATGTGAGCACTCACATGGGCGTCCAGAACTTTGGTCACGGCGCTCCAAACCTCCCTCAAGTACTTTTCTCTGTATTTCGGGAAAAGGGTTGCGAAAGAAGATTCTTCGGTGAACACGCCGCCTTTGTTGTCATCTGCTTGGAATGAATCGATTTTCCACTGGAGTAGAGTTGAGTACGTGTTAAAGCATGTGTGATTTGGGTGCTCACACTGGAGAGGAGGTACGGTGAGAAGTGGTTTTAATTGACGTGCGGGCGATGCTCACTGGTCGATGTCATCGGTGTCCCATGCTGAAATGTAAAGTTGCCTTCACGGATTGATAAGGAAGGTTTGGAAGCTTACGTTTTTCTTTGCGATGCCTCTTGTTTTTGTTGATGACTGGTTGTTCCTCTGAAGCAGCTGCCATCGTTTCAAGTAAAATAGAATTGCTTGATGCGAACGGTAACCGATAGGTTCCATATGCGCGCACTTCCCACGTGTCATGTTCGAATACTCGGTCATAGGACAGACTTGCTAGACTAGTGGCAACCTGAGCCAGCCTCAATGAGCTCACGATACCATTACTTGCAGCGGAACCGCCTCATAAATATCAGCACCGTTGTCCCTTCCTATGCACCGGTCTCGTCGTGTGCTTGAAATTCGACTCGGAACAGTTGCCACCACATTAGGCTTATCTGGGCCAACTTGAACTTTGACAACGCCAGACCTAGTAGGAAGGAGCTGCTGTATAATTCGGCTCTAGAGTGGACAGAGCTCTCTCGACTTTGCATCTCCCTTCATTGCACTGTGATGCGTGTACACTAATTAACCTGCCGCTATGAACCGATGCGAATTGCGTGGCTCGGAGTAATTAACGCTTGAAGCCAACGTGTTGGCCATGCTTCTAACGTTCGGCCCCGCCTCTGCCAAAGTATAAGACGCCCATCCCCTTCTCACACTCTTCTCATTTTCCCTCACCGTTTTATTCATACTGATCTACGACCACTCGCGATGAGTGAAGACCATAGGCCAGATTCTCCTCCAGGAGCCTCCAGATCCATCGGGCAAATGTTGCTGAAAACTCGGTATGTGGTCTCTGAAACTCATCGCTGCCCTTATGCATTTTTCATCCAGAACCAACCTCGTAGAGGAATCTGTCAGTCCCTGCGGAAATTGAAGAATGCGTTAGCCAAAAAACTTCCTGTGCGTGGACGTGAATACTGACTGTCCTGAATACGGCTGAGATTGTGCAGAAACGCTTCAAGCGAATAAGAAACCGCAGTACTGCGGTCCAGAACGTTGAAACCGAAGGGGCTTCATCGGGTCAGAAAGTCGAGGTAAGTGCTTCCACTTGCCATCCTAGTCCTTCGGTTTTCTTAGAGGCGCCCAGGACACGCTGCGTCTCCATCCTTCCAACAACACCAAGCATCCCACCACATCTGAGATTCCCGGCGACTCCGTGAACCAAGTACTGTCGAGAGAGCCTGCTTCACAGGTATTTTCGTCAAATAATTTGACCTTCTTCTCTAATTTCGGGGATCCCACAGGTTCAGGCTGCTCCTACTGGCGAGGAAGAAGGACCTGATCTCCAATTAGCTGATGCTGAACTTCAGGGTGCCTGTGATGGTGCGGAAACTATGAGACCGCTCGGAGGACATGCGGCTTCCATGGCATCCGCCGCCAACAAGGCCCCAGCAGGTCTCACTGCTGCGGATGATTTTGAGACGACGTATATCCAACCCCTAAAGATTGTTGATGCTGTCCTTGAGAAGATCGCGGATGTATGGGCCATTCTTGTTGATTGGGAGCGAACTAATCAAGTTATATAGGTGCATCCGTACGCAAAGATGGCGCTGGGTGTGCTGTCTGCTGCATCCAAAGTGCGTCCGGTTTCTTCAAGAGTCGGTCTCCTACTCAGAAGTCATAATTTCACGCAGATCATATCGCTCAAGCAGAGCGCGACGAATCGGTCCATAGTCTTCTCAAGAAGTTGGCTGAAGTTTACCGCTTCATGATTCAAGACGACAGTCTTGGCAAAATTGAATCGATGCGCGGTATCGTTGGGAAGATCGTTCAGCAGACTCTTGAGTGCGCTCGTTTCATCAGGGACTACTCGGAGACAAAGAGCTTTTGTGAGTCACCAAGCTATCGCACTTCGCACATCAATCTCATCCTATTATCGTAGGGAAGAGACTTGGGAAAAACGTTCTCTCGGAACCGATGCCATCATCAAAAATACAGCGACACTTTGGACGGCCTTGTACAACAATTCCGTGACCAGGTTGACAGGGACGTGGCCGTCTTCGTCCAACGTACGGGTAAGGATTCTGACGCGCTTCTATCTTTACATTTCACTCACACCGATTCAGGCGATACCCTGGATCTCGGGGATATCGCTTATGCAAAGGGCGCAGGACTCAATACCATGAAGCAATGCCTACCAGGGACGCGCACGGAGATTCTCTCCCAGATCACGGATTGGATCAACGGCAATGAAGACGCTACCCAACGAGTGCTTTGGCTATCTGGCCCCGCTGGCACGGGCAAATCGGCCATCGCTCACACGATTGCAAAGTGGTTCAGCGACATGGGGGTGCTGGGTCATGTTTCTGCTTCGACAAGACCGAGGAACGCCATGAAAAGGTTTTCTCCACCATCGCTCGTGACCTAGCTGATCATGATCCGGAGATGAGACGAGCATTGGCAGATGCGGTCAAAGATTCCACCTCACTCAAGAACTCGAAGGATGTTTACCAGCAGTGGGAGAAGCTTTCTTGTGGACGCTGAAGAAATCCTCTAGGTCAAGTGTGGAACCTGTGTTGATCGTGATCGAAGCGCTGGACGAGAGCGGCGGAGTGGAGACGCGGCGGGACCTTCTCCGCATACTTGGCGGTAAACTTCGGAACAAAGGTCTTCCCCAAATCACAGAACTCCCATCCAACTTTCGGATTCTCGTCACCTCTCGCCCACTTCATGATATCGAAGATGCATTTCACGGCGCTCAGCATATTCTACAGTTATCGATGGACGAGATTCCAACAGCAGTGGCGGAGCGTGACATCTGCACCTTTGTATCTGACAAGCTAGAAGGGCTGTCGCATTTGGGACAAAGAGTTCGTAAACCTCGCTACGAAAGCCGATGGACTTTTTGAGTGGGCACGTCTTGCATGCGAATACATCAAGGAAGACCTTCCCGGCGTAGACCCAGAGTCTCGATTTGAAATTGTCGTGAACCGCGATCCTGGGGAATTGACGGACAAGTTGTATGATATGTATCGGCTTATTTTGGCAAATCTGGCCAAAAGCGGATAGTGATGCCGAATACCAGAAGCACTAGAAAGGTTTCGTTCCGTGATGGACAAATACTCAGCACGGCTGAACCCCTCCCTTTCGATTCCCTCAATGCCATGCGAGACTATTTCCAAACCACAGCAAACATTACAAAGAACATCATACAACATATGGGATCCCTCCTCAGCGGCACAACGGATTCACACATCCCCGTCAAACCCCTTCACGCATCCTTCCAAGAGTTCCTCACAGACAAATCATCTAGCGGAGACTTTTTCGTCGAGGTGACGAAGACGCAACACCACGACTTAGCGTTGGCATCACTTCGAGTGATGGAACATGGCCTTCGCTTCAATATATGTGATTTAAAGTCATCATACCTCCCTAATCGCGAAGATACCGGACTGGCTCAACGAGTCAAAACATCCATTTCCCCACATCTATCCTATTCCTGTCGATTCTGGGCTACTCACGTTCAAGCAACGGACTTCGACGATGAGCTCGCAAAGGGACCAGATCATTTTTCGACGACGAGCGACTGCTCTTCTGGATCGAAGCACTCGGACTTCTTAATGCAATCAGGGGTGCAATTATTGTGCTTCCGCTTGTTGCCAAGTGGCTGAATGAGCACATGCCTATGAGT
>NW_024538962.1:0-16681 GCF_016647635.1 Suillus subaureus
TTTCCTCCCGATAACCGATCGACAGCCTGGGATGGCACACGATGGTAACGAGTACCTCATCGAAACTCTGGGGCAATTGGTTGGGGCGAAAGAAAAGGAAGCTACTGCCCTGCACGGGAGACTCACAAATTTACAAGAGGCACTGACCGAACGCGACCGGCTAAATGCATGTGAAGCAAAATGAAAATGATGAGGTACGTAGACGCGATCTCCTTGACGTTCCCCTCGCCTAATTACCCACAGCTTCGTATCAGAAATGCGAAACTCGAGCTTGACATGATGCAACTGCAGAACGCGGTACGTCGAGTGCACATTGATGCAATTGCTAGAATATTCTATGTACTGACGCGTTGTCAGAATGCAGCACTACGGCTCGCAACGAAAGATCACGATGTGTTACGTGAATATTAGAAGTGACCAAGATGGATGTTACTACGCAGCAGCAGAGGGTGATTTCGAAACTAACTCATCGACTCGATGCGGCCTAACACGTGTTTTCAGGCTAATACACTGGAACAACGGCTTCATCAGTTAGACCAAGAAAAGAATACCTTGGCGCATGAGCTTCAGGCAGCTGCACAGATTGTACGCGTGGATGTAGGATCATTTTTGGCTAATATATATCATGCCACACCAACTGACACTCCATCCAGATTGGCGTGAACACGAATCCTCTCCCAACTCCCCGTAGCACCCCCAATGACATGAATTTACCAGTCGTACGGGGCCCCTTGACGGCTGGGCCATCTCGCGAGCGAAACTTGAAGGAAGAGAGAGATACATCAGCAGATATTGTTGCAGTACATCCACCCTCTCGGCTACCGCCTCCTCGAAAGAGAGCTATTGAAAATGTCCCGCAAATAATTCCCGATCTTCCAGATAGTGGGACTGTATGTTTCACCCGACCATTTATCTCAATACACATTGGGGGAGGGTCACAATCTCTCATTTCAAAGTAGGCTCTCGACTGATGTATTTGATAGTATCAGCTTATGAACTCTTCAGCATTGCAGCGCCAAAGCCTCTAGCACTAAAATTTGGTATAACAAGCTACCTTTGCCCGAACTTATGGGAGAATCCTTGGTGTCCAACAAGTCCTGGCATGGCTGGTTATATGTTCGTTGGCTTAGGGGAAGAGATTCACAAATTTCTTCAGCCAGAGGTACATGAACTCTTCGTTGGGGTTGCAAAAACCAACTACAGACTTATGGGCCGGTATCGGGTCCATCGTGTTGAACCCTTGACCGTTGAAGAATGGCTGACGCTCCCAGAGAAAGTAAGTATGCTTAGCCTCAAAGATATCCGAGTCATCCCTTGATTTTGGTCCATAGGTTCGATCCAAGTATTGCGAAACTACACAGCGAAAAGCAAAAGACTCACGTTCTGTCGAGGGCATAAATGCTGCTTATGAGCGTGGTGAACTTCGCGTTCCCTGCGTCAAGTTGACATGTCTTGATTTCAAGGAAGACCTCTACAAGAAACTGAAGGCGCAAAAAATGGAACAGAACAACACGAACTCCTTGTCATCTCAGCGTTCGATTAAACAGGAATCAGCTGTTATGCGCTCGTCACAAAAACGCCCCCGTATTGAAGAGACCATTAATGTTGACGAGTTCTCTGTGGACTGATAGCGACTCTTAGGGTGACCTAGATACCTTACATAATTCGCATCACGATCAACTGAGCGACGACTACTACTACTACATACTCTAGTCCACAAGGCCTAATAACATTGTATCATAGCTTCGATTTCATTTTACTGTAACCGTGCCTTTGTCAAACGTTGAAGCACGAGAACTAGACAGAGATCTCGAACAATGCCAGGCCGTCGTCGCGAGTCTCCGCTCAAGAATCCAAGTTGAGATTAAGGTGTTTCGTAGCGAACAACACTCACCGGCTTCGTCAGGCAGGGCATACATCGCACTAGGACTAGAGGGTTCAGCTAACAAACTCGGCGCAGGAGTCATCAAACATGCTGTCGATGGATCGACCGAAGTGCTCTCAAACGTTAGGCACACCTACATTACACCACCTGGGGAGGGATTTCTTCCCCGAGATACTGCTCAGCACCATCGAGAGTGGGCATTAACGGTGATTAAAGATGCAGTTGCAAAAGCAAACATTACGATGCACGACCTCGACTGTATATGTTATACCAAAGGTTAGCTGGATCCTTCGTGGAGTCTCGTGTTTAAATATTCCTCCAGGTCCCGGTATGGGTGCACCTTTGCAGTCTGTTGCTCTAGTTGCTCGCACCCTCTCATTGTTGTACGAGAAGCCCCTTGTCGGTGTCAATCATTGTGTCGGACGTAGGTATCTCCAATCACGGTTTGCAACTTCCATTGATATTGTCGAAACAGATATCGAAATGGGACGGCAAGTCACTGGAGCTCAGAACCCAGTGGTATTATACGTATCTGGTGGCAACACACAGGTCATCGCGTATTCACGGCAATGCTACCGGATCTTTGGAGAAACACTCGATATAGCTGTTGGAAACTGCCTCGACAGGTTTGCCAGGGTAATCAACCTGAGCAACGACCCAAGTCCAGGATATAACATCGAACAAGAGGCGAAGAAGTATTTTGTCTTATTTCTGTTCGTGGTATTTTTGTTGACCTGGCGTGCACTCAGGGGGAAACGACTTGTCCCGTTGCCTTACACAACCAAGGGGATGGATGTTAGCCTGTCTGGCATACTGACTTCCATCGAAGCTTACACATCTGATCGTCGATACCGGGCTCAGGGCTCACCTTGCGAAGAGTCAGAAGACATTATCACGCCTGCGGATCTCTGTTTCTCCCTTCAAGAAACGGTGTTTTCCATGCTTGTTGAAATCACGGAACGAGCGATGGCTCATATTGGGAGCAGGGAGGTGCTCATCGTCGGAGGAGTTGGCTGTAAGATATCTGTTCCCACCCGTCATGGCCAACCTTATTGATCTACCTGAAGGTAATGAACGACTGCAAGAAATGATGGGCATCATGGCACAAGAGCGAGGTGGATTGGTGTTTGCTACTGATGAGCGGTTAGTTTTTTGAAGCACTAACGACGTGATTTCTTACTCGCGAACTCATAGTTTTTGCATTGATAACGGCATCATGATTGCTCAGGCTGGTCTACTGAGCTACCGCATGGGATTTCAGACGCCTCTTACAAAGAGCACCTGTACGCAAAGGTCAGTACCTCAATACTATGGATTAGTCTTGCAGAAAATAATTGTTTGTATTCAAGATTCCGGACCGACGAAGTGCATGTCGCATGGCGATCTTGAACATTTGGATCCCCATCTATTCTACAATTAAAGTATTGTCAGTACCCGTCTGTATTATCACTGTGCAACATTCGCCAACACCAGCTTCCAGTCCTCAGGTTCTCCTTTCATCTCTTGGCCGAGCTGCTCTAGTCTCTGCCACCACCACCTGTGACTCTTTGCATACTCTCCTGTATCATCTTCAGATACCCTGGCCTGCCAGGGTTTGTCAGCCAAAATGTAGTGAAGGCATCTGATCTCCTCGTCTCTCCACAGCGGCTTGTGAATTAACATCAATGTCTTGAGCGCATTATAACACCATGGAAGAGGTTTCCACATTCCTCTAAATAAATCTGACAGGAGATCTTGGTCTGGGAATGACCAAGTCGACACTAGGGGCGAAGTGTAAAGGTGGTTGCAGACGGTTTCTGCAAGAGCCAAAGAAGGGTTGAGAACCACGATGCCGGAATTCAGCTGAGTGTGCGGACGTGGGCTTGCTTCTGTAATGGCCACTGTAGTAGTCAAGCCAGCGGGGTGGATCAACGGAGTATATGCGCAGTTCTCGGGAACCCTGGAAGATTTAATATGAGGTATTATAATGGCAAATAGTCAAACGGCATACCAATCAGCAGGATAGTGGGGTAGCTTGCGTGGGTTACAAGCACACACATGGGCAGCAGCTATCCAGTCGTTTGGGAGATCGACATCAAATAACTCGTCCATATTGCGCATCACGATCATATCGGCATCCATAAGAACAACACGCTATGCTCAAAACCATGTAAGTCATGAGCACTGCAAAATCTGAACCAAATACCTCATATTCATTCAGTTCAAATGCCCTTTATCTCGCAATGAGTGGTCCATCAGCTCCGTAGCTGATTTGCACACACCTCAGCTTCGTCCATGTATCAGTGAATCTTGCATCATGAGTTGAAAGTGAATGCTTTCCCTCTGGAGGGCGGAGCGATTCGATAGGCCTCATGGAAATGCCTCTTCGCTCCAGAACACTCCGAGCATCCTGGGGGAGCGTAGGAGTGACCATCACAACAAGAGGGAACGCAGAATCCACAGATCTAAGGGTACAGTCGAGCACCAGAATGCCAGGTAAATAACTGGTTTTTGTGAGTAGAGTCACATAGGCCATCCTTCGAGTCATCGCGAGTGATATTATTGCAGAAAGGGAGGGGAGGGATGAAGGCAAGACAAAACGGCAGTGAATCGATCGATATTCAAATACTACCGAAAAATCGGACAGTCGGATGTTGCGGTCCTACTTAATTACAATCTTTTGATAGCGCATTCTATATCAATCTGCACTAGGCGAAAAAGAGCTTGCGCGCATATATCCAATTACCTTGTCACTATAACTTGAAATGCGGTGTGATCGGATGGGGGACCTTACAAGGATTGGAGGAGGGTTCGGTATAACTCATGCAGAGGGATTCGTGTACATGCGCAATGATAGAGAACTAAGAACACATCGCAAGAATAACATGGAGATTTAGCGCAAGCGGCTGTCATAAAAACACACTCAGTTCAGTGCACGACGCATAAAAATTAAAACCTACCGAGCTTCACGCTCGCTCTCCAGAAGTGCAAGGATATCCTCCTCCCGCACAGGACCTTTGACGTTGCGAATAATTGTTCGCGTAGTGTCATCCATGAACTCAACGCGCACTTGCGTGACTCCACCACGAGAGCCGGTGCGTCCGAGAACCTGATGCCAGAAGTTGGAATGAGTATGTTTGCGAGGGGTTAGCATGCATATTAACCTTGATAACCTTAGCGAGTTTGACGGGTGCTTTTGATGAGTCCTAGAGAAAGTGAGTTGCACGAATGGCTTGAGACTACAGGGCTTGCTTACCATGTTTATTGGAGCTGCCGACAGCGATGGGCGAACTTTTTGCGTGGATGATGGATGTTTAGAGTTTGAGATAGACAAGGTTTCAATCAAACTCCGACGGCATCCTCCGTCCTTCCCTACACTGTACAATTCATGTCAACACTGAATCGAGGCAGTGAGGCATGAGGCCTTGAGGCTTTAGCTTTATGACTGCTGTATCTAAGCATATGCTAATGGGCCCATTATTAACTGACTAGCGTTATAGAGGGGAGTCTGATGTATATAGCTGAATCAGTGAGTGTATCCATATTTGCTATCTGTAGAGTCGCAATCATATGCTAAGATACTTTTCTGGCTATTCTCGCAGCTGCAGTCCTGAAAGAACGAAAGGAAATCAAAATGAGGCCAAATACTAATAGTCGTTCGATATCATATCACATGCTTCGTCCTGTGAGTTCCTCTTCCTCCGGTTTGCTCTCTGAAAGTACTCATCGAATTCCGCTAGGAATTTGACAATCCAAATCTTCTTCGTGGCATTATGGGCTAACATTCCGGTATGATAGAGTACTCCCATGATTTTACATGGCTTAGCCAATACCAACGTTAGGAGTCTCGCTGAGAGCTCTTTTTCACGCCTCGTCTGATCATTGGCAACTTGGATTCGCATGCCAATGAAAACTGTGTATATTTCAGCACGACGACGTTCGAGGATTGTGTATGTTGAACTTCGCCGCCACAGCACAAGATCTCGCATGTATGCTTTTGGCATGCGATCTAAAAAATTTAGGCTCAACCCAGGGTCGAGCTAGAGCGAGGTGTGCAGGCACGCTTCAAGTGTTCAAACTCCAGTCCTGGTTCCTTAACTTGCTTGGAGTAACTGGATCGGCTGGGCCGATTCTACCTTACCTGATGGTGCAGCGCACCGTAGTTTGTTCCAGAGGACCAAATGCATTCATAGCTCATGACTCTACCCTCTCCCTCCTTAGTCCTGCCCCCGTCGTCCCTGCTGTCCACTCCCACCTTGAGCGCCAGGCCGTCATGTTTGTTCCGCAAATAGTCAAGTTACTCATAAATGTAAGATAGGGTACGTCGTAACTATGTCTATGCGAGAGATCATTTTGCCGTACGAACGTCAACATGTTAAGGTCCTGCAAACCCTTCGCTTATTTCGAGATTCGACCCTAGATCATGCACTTGCTTGTCAACGTTGTGTGCATAGTGATGGGCCTTCATCTGATGTTTTCCAGCCATGTGGGGGTAGATAAGCACTGTCCATGCTAGTGACCTAACAAGAGGGTCGGACAGGCAGAATCTAGCCCAACTTGAAGAAGTAGGAACAGCCACCGGTGACGCAGGGTGACCCTTCAAGTTGTCAGTCGTGTGATCACCGTTGGACCTTTCCGTTAGTAGCGAATTATCGAGGAGAGTGATTTGTGACATCAAATGGAAAAGTGCGGCGCCGCAAGCTCGGCACGATGTCGTACAGTTTTCATTATGGCACCTCAAGCCTTACGACGAGTTGACGAGATTCCGATGTGCCCTATAAGTATTGTACGTTGGTGATCTGATCAGTAGCCTATCCCTCACTCTTTGAATTTGCCATTTGATTTGCGCAGTTTCATGTCGGGACTAGACGGATCTCTATATGCTCTTGACTGGAATAACAACACATCAGGTTCGTCAGCGTTGTTGAAAACGAATCATCGTACTGAACTTCGTCGTTTTCCAGTTGCAATTATGGCCCTGATATCCTATGAATACAGTCGGTAGCTTTCACGAACCTTGCAGTGCAGCTGAGCGTAATATTATCTAGTGCTTCAGTTCGAGAAAGAGGTAACGAGGGGGTCGTTTCATCATCGTCGAGTACTCATGATCATACTATCGCAGGTCACGTTTGTTTGGGTTAGAGTTCAACCCCAACGTTATGAAGATCCGGAACTGACCAGTTATGCAGCAAAGACAGTGGTCAGTGATGACATATCTATATCTTGTTGTGAGCCCCACCCTGCCAAAGTGCTTCGTGGTTTCCCATTTTTGTTGCTATGTCAGGTTCGATATTTTGGTATTGTCCTTGCAATGTACGTCGCGGTGGTTGTATCCTTCAGATGGTACATTGTATGTTGATGCTGATGTCTAGGAATTCCGCCACCTGTATGTGACGTGATACCATCTGAGCCGTCATTAACTGACTAGCCCTAGGGGGTGGTCTATTTTATATGCCTGAAACAGTGAGTGTACCGATTCTTTCTTTAGAGAGCTTTAGGTTGACCCGGATCCAGCCGTACGTCAGAAGTTCGTCCTGCAGCTAGGCTGATCTGCTGCTGACCTCTTGTCTAGTTGTGAGTGCATCGTATTCAACTGAGACTAGTTTTGCTTATCATGAAATTGAATCAGGTTATGGCATGTTTCTGTTCATGGAATGGAGTTTTTCTGTATATTTTTGCTTGACGGAAGGTCAGTCATATTCATACATTCTTGCACCTTTGTGCTTACCGATTTTGCATTTTCAGTCATTCTCATCTGGCGTCTTTACGTCCTATACAACAAATCCAAAATCATACTTTATGTTCTACTGGGGTTGTTCCTGCCTATCGTCGCGCTCTATATAGCAGTGGATATATTTTTATGGAGTCGACCTTCAGCAATCTCAGGTGAATTTATATTTTGATTGAATTATTTGCAAGCTGATGCCTGATCGCATAGTGCAAGAAACATTAATAACTCCCAATATCAAGTACTGCGCGGCTGTCTTCCACATCGGGCCTATGACTGCGATATATGCTTCCATCCCCGTCATATGCTTTGATATTTTCTTGGTTGTTCTCGCCATTGCCGTCCTCAGGAAGCACCTGAAAGAGCAAAAGGAACTTAAAATGAAGCCTAACACCTATGTAGTAATAATTGTCCGATATCACATCATATACTTTGTCCTGTAAGTTTCCCTTCGTTTGCTGTGTTCTCTGAAAGTATTCATTGAATTTCGCCAGGAATTTGGCAAGTCAAATCTTCACGGTGACATTGTGGGCCCACCTTCCGGTATAATCTCCTGTGATTCCAGAGAGATATGTTCTAATGCAGGCATGACAGACGGCGGTGATGAATCTCGTACTAATGTTCAAGTATACCGCGCCAATAATCATCGTGCCACGCCTTATCATCAGCATCTGGGATACCCATGCCAACCACAACTGCGTACATGTCAGTACGACGTTCGAGAATTGTGTTTGTTGGACCTCGCCGCCGAACTTGGAGCCCCCCGAGATTGAGTCCCACGTATGATGTTAGTTGAGGGTGGTAGAGTGAGGTCCATGCTTTCCCCTGACTAGCGTACGCCTCAAATACCTACTCAACTAAATACTTGTCTCTAGACTTAGTGGAATTTGTGAATGTAGATTTCTCGTGGATATATCTGCGCATTGACTACACGACCTGCACGTTGACTAGGAATTCCAGTTAAGGGAGTCAGGGATAGGACTATCCTGAGCTCACCCAGTAAGTAGTTCCTGTCACTTGGATGTCATCCTTATAGCTCGCAGTCCAAACATGCCGGATAATCCTTAGATGCTGGTAAGGTGGTCGGATTACGTCATTCAGGAAATAGCAGTGAACGTGATCCACTCGTGGATTATGAAGAGTAAATAGTACGACAATATCGTAGGCACGATCATGTCGTCTGGGTATGGCTTATAGACGCTTCTTGTGTAACGAGATTCTTCACTTTGTTCTCTGTGGCCTTTCCTTTCAACATATTCTCTATAAAGTATTCACCGGCCTGGCAACCATGTGTAAGAAGAATCGTCCGAGATGAAAGATACTAAATGGCTGACCTTGTAGCTACTGCGGACGAGAGGACCGCTGGCCACATACGCGAAACCCATGTCATCAGCTATTTGTTTCCACCGGTCAAACTCAGAAGGTTCCACATATCGGTCAACCTTCATATGTCGCTTCGTAGGCCTCATATATTGCCCAAAGGTTACAACATCGACATTAATTTTGCGAAGTTCTGAATAATAATCCAGCAATTATAACCTTGACACAAATGCGCTTCAGCTCACCTCGTAAAGCATCCATGACCTGCTCTTCTGTCTCGCCGACACCAAGCATGATACTTGTCTTGGTGATGCGAACACCTTCCTTCTTCGCGTATTCAAGCACCTTCAGACTCTGCCGGAAAGTTGCACGGCGGTCGCGCACGAAGGGAGTCAACTCCTCCACAGTCTCGATATTGTGTGCATAAACGTCTAGGCCGGACTTAGCCACGAGAGAGACATTTTCCAAATTGCCCGCAAAATCTCCTGTTAATGCTTCCACAAGAATCTGAGGCGCCCTGTTTCGAGTATCCTGTTCGTGAGCGGCGCAAACGAAGTCAGCGTGTAGCGTACTTTTGCTTAATCTTCATAATAGTCTCTGCGAAGTGATGTGCACCACCATCTACAAGGTCTGCAGGGAAAATGATTAGCCTGTGATCTGTTATGTCGTAGTCAACACACCATCTCTGTCAACACTAGTGAGCACTATGTATCCCAGCCCCCATCGACTAATGGCCTCTGCTGTATTCTCAGGCTCGTGGGATCCAATGGAGGTGGGGCACGGAAGTCTTGACGGAGCAGAATCTACAGCCACGAGTGCAGGTGTCTCCCATCAACTAAAAGGAGTGAAATTAGTCGTTGAACAGTAATTCCAACATCATGTAGCACACCATGATCGTAGCCGTTGCTGCCCTCTTGCCCTCCTCAGCAGTTGCACCTTCTTTTCCACCCCAGCAATCACCAATATTAGGACATCGCGCCTCCTCACATACAGTATGAAGACCGAGTCCCCTTAAGTCCTTCTTGATCTTGTTAAAAGATGCTCCCGAGGGTATCTTGTCTTTAGAAAGTTAGGCAGCCGAGGTCTGTAGTGGATGCATAAACATTATTCCCAGAAAAATATGTCAATTTATGCGCACCCTTTGGTGTTCCCGAGCACTACATGTTCTATGGGTTCTCCTGAGATGAAGTCGTCTAGTGATGGTCCAGAGACCAGCGTTTCCCGGAAGCTGGACTTTGACTTCGGCGTTGAGGCCGACGGTGTTGCCAGGTGCCGAACTTGAGATGAAAGTCGACAATTGGAACGGGGGCGGAGCAGTGAGTTTATGAGGAGCGAATGAGCCGACATCGTAATGGAGGCCTAGGACAGCTAGTACTAGAATAAATATCGAGCGAGAATATGTCATGCAATGAATCGGAAGGCGGCGGCCACACTGGACAAAAAAGGCAATTTTGGCAGCGCTCGCCGTTTGAAATCAAATCAGGGTCGTCGAAGGGTTCACTCAACTTTCATGAACGCGCTTTCCAGAAGGGAGGAGGATACACTCCTTAAAACTACTAAAGCGCGCGCGTTGGCGGAATGTGATCCGATAGTTAAAGGTTCGGTCACGTATTCTGGCATAATTAAGAACACTTATATCGGCTTCGTGTCACTCAGAATTCGCCAACTGCGCAAACTGGACGCACGCTGTCTGTTGCATGGGCCTGCAGGGACAAGTACAAGGCTTTACAAGAGTGTATGCTACAATAGTGAGCCCCGCCGCATCGAATGTCCCGTACATTGAGTGAATGTGTCTTTTAGCACAAGCGAAACAGCCATGGATTGATGTTCGAAGGGAATATCTTCGATTAAGAGACCAGCAGAACGCGCCTCAAGCAACCTCTATGATGAATGATGATGGGATGTCTTGATAGTATTTTTCGCCTTCGAAAGCGCAAGGCATGCTTTCAGGTACACACGGTCATCCTACACTATCCACAGTTATATTCAGTCCATAGGACGCCGAATGTGTGGCGTGGCCATAGATTGAACAAAGGTTGGACGTAGAGGCCCTGAGGCAGGAAATACTAGCAGAAGTATAGACAGTAGTATGTACTGTTTTATTACAAAGAATTTCAGTTTTTCTTTCCATTGTTGATGGCAAGCCATTGAGCACGAAGACCCATGATTGAGGAAATGAAACTGAACATGATAATCCATCAGCCGAGCACAATAACGAAACCACTGCCAAACTGACCCAGCAAAGCCAACAATCCCGTCGTTGACATTGACAAGACCCAAGTTGGAAGCGGGTATCCAAATGTCGAAAAGGTCGATAATGAATTGGTAGCGTGTGTCCGTGCGCAAGCTATGGCGATGTTAGAGTCAGTGATGATACAGTACTGATTATTTCAACGTACCTTTCAAGCGCAAGTTGCTTGGCTTCTCTTTGAGCTTCATCGCTAAGGTCCTTTTCTCCCCAAGTCCCGGAGTTACGCAGTTTCTTTGCGTCGTGAGCGAGTCGTCCGGCCTAGAAAATTGAAATCGAGAGTGATTATCCCAGCTGAGCGACAAGTCTCACCTTCAGTAGTCCATGTGTAATGCTAAATAAGATGCCAGCCAGCCAGAATCTGTTGGACGTCTTAGTGACTTTCTCAGCAGTGCTGGGCTTGAGGGCAATGAACTTTGCGGTGTTAGCCTGTCAAAATATTTGAGAAGTTGTAAACCATTCATGGATCACTTGTGACTTACCCACACAGCTGCGTCATATGTA
The DNA here is from genome assembly GCF_016647635.1 of Suillus subaureus. NCBI lineage: Eukaryota > Fungi > Basidiomycota > Agaricomycetes > Boletales > Suillaceae > Suillus > Suillus subaureus. The sequence continues at coordinate 11,665 of NW_024538962.1, forward strand.
AGATACCCGAAGTAGGCAAGCTGCCGACCAATGCTAGTCACTTGTTCGCTGACTTCACCTGCTGATGAAGCAGTACGCAATGCGGCTTGGAGGTGCTCGACAGGTTTTCCAAGTCGCATGACTGCACATGTCAAGTATGATCATGCGACCACAGATAAACCTTACGTTTACGGCCAATCCCTAGGTGAGTCTTAAGAGCTGTCCATCGAGCAGCTCCGACCTTATTGCCCCGGGAGAGGAGGAACCATGCGAGGAACCGAGAGAAATACTGAACTGTGCGGTAGAGCTAGCGGATAAAGCGCTCCGATAAGTATTCGTTCCCAAAAATGAGATCATACCTTATCCCGGCCGACATTGAATGATCCAAATTTCAAGGATTGAGAAACATAAGGGTGGAGAATGACCTGTGATGCGACTGTAGCCATCTCTGAAAAGTACAAATGATTCCTGCAAGAAGAGGGAGGTTGAATAGGTGCGGTGGATGGAAGACTTTAGATGAGAGACCTGGCGGCGTAATTACCTTGCCATTATCACGTGGATTTGCTACTTCCGTATACCCGATCACCGGTGACGACGTCGAAGTACAACCCATGCATATGATTTCAGAATCAGACTTCACAAGAGCAAGACAAGACAAGGAAGTCGTGGCATGCGTCCTTTCAAAGACGTCGAAGGTATGGACAAAGCCGCTTAATAGACGGCTTATAGATTTATGTCAGACACGGCGATGATCCGATTTATAGGCACGCGGTAAAGCAAAGAGATAATAATCACTCTGGAACGATGAAAGCGGCGCCACGATGTCTAGCCGTGGACTTTGGGCCTTGAAGCGTTTGAAGGCCAGTCACCTACGTAGTGGGTAGGAGGCTCATCTCATGTGTGGCAGGGCGTGGCCGCCGGTGGGTTTGTTGCGGGTGATTTCGGACGGCAAAAGCCGCGCGTAGAATTTGCGCTGATGATCTTGCGGGTAACACAACCTTCCGCCCTCCACTCGTTGTGCTCAGTTTCATCACTGCTAGAGACTGCTAGTCATGTTCACGGGCACTCGGCTTCCCCACCGGGTAAGTTTCTGCGCTTCAATTCTCACGTGACATACCACTCATTTCGTCATACTCCAAGCTCCCCCATGTGATTCCTCGTCAACGACTGTTCTCATCATCCGTCATGGTAAGTTAGGTCAATGAGTTTGAGGTGGAAGGAAATAATGATCGCGTCAGTCAAATCAGGCATTCCGCACTGAGCGCGACACATTTGGTGAGCTCCAGGTCCCTGCCGATCGCTATTGGGGCGCACAGACACAACGGTATGTACTAGCTCTGAGATGTGTACATTACTGAACATTTCCCACAGGTCGTTACAAACTTTGATATTGGTGGTCCCTCGCAACGGCTACCGCCTCCTCTGATCAAGGCTTTCGGCGTGCTGAAAAAGGCCGCATCCATCGTCAATGTTAGCTATGGTATGGACCCAAAGGTTGGCGAAGCCATCCAAAAGGCTGTTGATGATGTAAGAAATTGTGCACTAAGCTTCGGATATCTGATTTCAGCTGGTCTTTACTCCAGGTCATTTCTGGGAAGCTCATGGACCACTTCCCCTTGGTTGTCTTCCAAACTGGAAGTGGAACTCAGAGTAACATGAATGTAAACGAGGTGATCACAATAAATGTTTGGTTAATTATCGTTACTCAGCGTGGTCAACAGGTCATATCGAATCGTGCGATAGAACTCCTTGGCGGTGAACTTGGGTCTAAGAAACCAGTCCATCCCAATGACCACGTTAACATGAGCCAGAGTAGTAATGACACGTGAGCTACTGAGTGGATCATGTTTGATCGTATGAATTCATAGGCCATGTAGCTTCCCGACAGCTATGCACGTCGCTGCTGTGACTGAAATTAACCATTCGTTGCTTCCAGCACTAACGCAACTCAGGGATGCACTTAACAAAAAGGCTGAGCTTTTCAGCGGGATTATCAAAATCGGACGCACGCACTTGCAGGTATGAATAGGTCGGCCTTCGATGTAGATGTTGTCTGATCGCTATCAGGATGCCACACCTCTGACGCTTGGCCAAGAATTCAGCGGATATGTCCAGCAAATCGATAATGGCATTGCTCGTATCCAAAATGTTATTCCTCGCTTGAGTCTTCTTGCTCAGGGCGGCACTGCGGTTGGCACAGTGAGCCTGTTAACATCCAGCGAAGGGTAGAGATGCTCACGTGCTGTGCAGGGTCTGAACACCAAGAAGGGTTTCGACGTTAAAATTGCTGCCGAGATCTCTACCATTACAGGCTTGAAATTCCAGACCGCGCCTAACAAGGTAAGGCGATTTATGGCGATTGTTTTGTCTGACTGCTGACGAAGATCCGCAGTTCGAAGCTCTAGCCAGTCACGATGCCCTGGTTGAGACTCATGGTGCTCTGAATGTCATCGCGTGTTCCCTGATGAAGATTGCGAATGACATTAGATTCCTTGGTTCTGGCCCTCGGTGTGGCTTCGGTGAACTAAGCCTTCCTGAAAACGAGCCTGGCAGTAGTATCATGCCTGGCAAAGTTAATCCCACGCAGTGCGAGGCTGTGACAATGGTCGCCGCTCAAGTTATGGGCAACCAAACTGCTGTTAGCGTTGCTGGAGCCAGCGGACAGTTTGAGGTATTTGTATTTCATATATGGCACATTTGTTATTCAATGCGTCTACTATTAGCTCAACGTCTTTAAACCGGTCATGATCATGAACGTGCTGCAGAGCATTCGCCTTCTTTCTGATGGTGAGGTTTCATAACTGAATGGCTCGCTGTCGACCTGCTGATCTTTGTCTGATCAGCCTCGCGGTCTTTTACTAAGCATTGCATAGTTGGCATCGAGGCTAATGAGAAGCGTATCAACCACCTCTTGAACGAGAGTTTGATGCTTGCAACGATTTTGAACAGCCACCTTGGCTATGATAGTGCGTGCTAAATATAACTCCGCGCAATTCCGGCCGAAGTTGATTGTACTTTGCAGACGTGGCCAAGTGCGCAAAGAAAGCGCACAAGGAAGGAACAACATTGAAGGAGGCAACTGTTGCCCTCGGATATCTGACACCTGAAGAGTTTGACTTGAAAGTGCGACCAGAGCTGATGTTATACCCGGATGACATATAGGATGGTATATGGTTTTGTTGCGTGGTATTTGTATTCAGGAGCTGCTATATCGGAATGACAAAAGTAATCCGAGTCCGAGTCCGAGTCCACCGCGGTGCACGCAGTTGGTAACCAGCTCATGTCAGATGTTCGATAAGGAATGTGTAGCATACTGCGGGTGGTGTGAAGATCTGATAGATATGTAGGAGAGAGAAGCTCGTCCGCCAAGAACAGCAAGGAAGGAACAGGGAATACAAAAAAGGCAAGAATGCTAAATCCAACCGCAAACGAAATATACCACGTCAAATCAGTACAACTTCCCGTCACAGCACTCCCTTGTCTCTCCTCGTAATCTGCACAGCAACAGTCTTCCTCATCATCCACAACGAGCTCGCACTTTTTCACCCGAAAATTCTTTGTTTGTGCTCATCACCGTCAACGTCGAGCGCAACACCACCCTTATTTAGCTTCTGAAGAAATATTCGGACATTAGCTTGACTGCCACAGCGTCCTTCTCTTTAAATCTCCTGGTCCCACGAGGCGACCTGTCTTTACAAAACTTAAGCTGGCTACTGCCTCATTATTTCTTCCTCTCTTTGCATCTTACTTGTAGCTACTTTGTTTCTCTATGTCACTCAGCCGAATTCTCAACGACGAACCACCCCCGGCGAGAAAATCCGCTTCCTCACGTACTGGTGGCGTCGATCCTTCGTTAGCAGACGTGTCCCCTCTCTCCCGAGCCACAGTCATGTCTCCTCATCCCCAAACTCTTCGTCGGAGTATAACTCCTCTCGGGAGCAGCCACCACTTCCTCGTGGATATTCTTACCAGACATCCTCTTATCAAGGTGCCGGAGGTTGGGATCCATACTCGGGTGACTATGTTCAGGGAGAGATCCTTCCTCTTGGCCCAGGGGTAACTATTATTCTCAACGTGAATGGGATGGACAGCACCAGCCTCCACCTTCAGAACCTCGCGCATCTTCCGTGGGCGCTTACTACAAGGAAGGCGAAAACGAATCCACACCACGAAAAAGGAGAAAGGCTGTAGCTCCAGATGACGACCCCGATTACCAACCTCCGATTGTAAAGCGCGTAAGTTACATCAGATGTACATACAGCTCGATTCGGTTTTACTCACCTTCCTATTCTTGTCCCCTAGGCGCCTCGTCGAAATCCTCCTCGTGCAAAAGCAAATCGCCCCGAGTCGCCTCTTCTGGAGGGGGTAGATCCTGCACCAGCTGCACGAGAGTACCATCAAACTGAAGAGGAACGACGTCTGGCATCTTCCGACCTCTCGGACTGTGAAGAAGTGTGGATTGGTGACCTTAGCGACTATATCATAGAGACACATTTGCGCCAGCGTAAGGTAGAATCGTGGTTTGATGCCAGCGTTTTGGTAAGTTTCATGTCTGACTTCACGTCGGTCGACTCACATTTTATCATAGGAACGCAACTCCAGCACGGCGCTGACACTGTCACGCCACTATGTGTCCCGCATTGCACGGATGCCCCTTCCGCCTCCAACGCCCCCGCCGATACCTCCTTCTGTTGAGGAGGAGCTTCTGTCTACTATTCACGCTTCCCCACCTCCCGATGCATATGATTATGGAGCTCCGGATAACTACGAACCTGGCTCGACTAGATTTGGTGCAGAAGACGCAGCTCGGTTGTTTGAGGAGTCTTACCTCGGTCGCAATCAGAAGCACAAGGACTCACTCAAGCGTGGTGCAGATGGTGCAGATTCAGACGAGAGCAGTGACCTTGAGATCCCTGTTTCATCCAGAAACAAACCTGCAGCGAAGAAGCGCAAGGTCGACAAAGACTCTGCTTCATCGCTGACGAGTTCGAACGATCTATCGGCGGGATCAGCCCTTCCAAATTTGCTTCATCAAAAG
>NW_024538963.1:0-16501 GCF_016647635.1 Suillus subaureus
GATATATCATCACCAAGAATATAAGTAGGAACTGTAGATTCAACGGGATCTACGGATACTCTACCGACTCATGCCCTGTGCGCATGATACAAATCTGAGGGCTAGATCAAACTGTTGAGCCAAGTCAACCAACGTGCTCGTCGAGGATCTCGCTCACCTCCGAGTCCGCATACGAGTGCAGTTGATTGGGCGAATGGGAGGTAACGGATACAAAGTACTCACTGCATCGGACGGTTGACAATGAGACCGCCAGAGAATCTGTATGGAAACCACAGTTCGAGTTAGATCGAGACATTACCGACATCATCCATCTGAATTTGCACGAACCTGCAAATTGGAAATACGAAATTGATGAACGGCACCAACTAGAATCATTTGAGACTATGGGTCCTTTATGGAAGAGCTGTGGTGTGGCATGATCAAGTAATAAGTACTTGATCGAATCAAGCAGACTTTGACTCGGACGTCTGACACCGCCTAGCAGCTATCTCAATGATAACTCTGATGGGAATCTGACCTGGCCGAGAGTCGGACTCAAAATGGACCAAACAACTACATAACTCACCCGTCCACTCCCTCCGAGTCATATAGCCCTCGTTGCTCATACATTCAAAAGCTTTCCGAAGAGTCATCATATCTCTTATATGGCCCCCGCGCAATCGGATTTATGTTGTCCCAATGGTAGAACAATCGAAGAAGCACTGTGACCCGGCATGAAAGCGGCTGGTTTAGGCCACTGCTTGCATTTCGAGTGCTTTTGTGCGGCCGGTAATCATTTCAATAGTGCTCTATAAGTTCTGCGACTCCGCTTTCTTGCCAAACTTGCCATCTTTCTCAGTTGTGGCTGCGGGTCCTCGTAATGGGCTTGCCGTGTCCCTATCTCCGGGCGTCAATTCCACCACATGCCCTCAGTGGGCGGCTTTACATCCAACCAAGCATCGTGGGATCAGTGAGACTTGGATGTGGCATACAACTCAGAAATTTCAAGCAAAGAGCCCATTCAGGCCCTCGAGATGCAGTCCGTGTACCGTGAGTCCTAATCTCGCATGTCACTGTGGAGACATAGATCCGCTCTTAGGACCGAATCGTACGACGATAATGGACCGGTCGGTGAAGATAATCGATGGGATACGTTCGCAGAGCTTCATCGAGTTCTCGAGGCCTCATTTCCTCGCGTGTACGTCGGGATCTTCAAAGTTGTCATTTCATAAGCTAGTAGCTCATGTTTTATTTCTAGCTACGAGTCCCTCAATGTCACCAAAATCAATACATAGGTCTAGTATTTCATTGGCAGGGATCAACTACGGCAAAACCTTATATCTTGGCCGCTCATCAAGGTTATTCTCGTTTGAACATGCTCCGGAATTTCGGTTGATGTCGTTTCAAGATGTCGTACCAGTTGAAGGTCAGACAGCCAAAGACTGGAAACACGGTCCGTATTCAGGGTACTATGACGGTAGGCGAACTTTCAATCCCGCGAGGTGCTACTTACATCTGTACTATTAAAGGCACGTGGATATGGGGTCGTGGTACTTGCGATGACAAAAGCGACTTGATACGACAATTGCTCGCCATCGATTCCTTGTTAGAGCAAGATTTCTCTCCTACACGCACCCTTATACTTTCGTATGGATTCGACGAAGAGTCCAAAGGCATAGAGGTCAGGATAACCTCCATACAAGCTTCATTATTGATAGGCCGCTTCAGGGTGCTGGTCATCTTGCTCGATACTTGGAAGAAATGTATGGGCGCGATTCTTTTGCCTTGCTTCTTGACGAAGGATGTACGTACACTAAATGTTGCAAATAGTACGACTCAACTTTGCGTTAGCTTTTTACACGGACATGGGTGGCATTATTTTTGCGACTCCCTCAACATCTGAGAAGGGATATCGTGATGTCAAGATCACGGTTTCAACTCCGGGTGGTCATTCGAGCGTACCACCTTCTCATACAGTGCGTGTCGATCGCCGCACCTTCTGATTGATGATTAATCAGCAGTACTGTACAGAGCATCGGTCTCCTCTCCCGTTTCATAGCAGCGGTGGAGGATAACCCGCACCAAGCCAGTCTTTCCCGAACAGGAACCCCGTTTGCGACGACGCAGTGCCTTGCGGCCTACAATCCAGTGTACCCTGACGACTTGCGAAAACTCGCAAGAAAAGCGGTCACAGATGACGCGGCTCTGAAGGTGCTTCAAGAGCGACTTCTGGCTTCGCATCCCCAGTACAAAGCAATACTTGGGACCACACAGGCGGTAGACCTCGTCGAAGGTGGCGTGAAAGTTAACGCTCTCCCAGAGCGTGCTAGCGCAGTGGTCAATCACCGCATCGCAGAGCATAGGTCTGGCATCTTTTGTACATAGGATTTCCAGGACTTTGCTCACTTCTTATTTTTAGTTCTGTTAGCGAGCTGCAGCAGCACATGGTCGACCTTTTGACCCCGTTGGCAGCCAAGTATGACCTCGCACTCGTCGCGTTCGGCAGCAATGTGACTTGTGGTGGTGCTGGTCAAGTCGTTCTGTCCGACTTCCTCGGGACGGCCTTGGAACCTTCGCCCGTGACGCCTACCGAGTATGGTCCTTGGGCACTCTTGCAAGGAAGCATTAAAGCTACCTTTGAGAGCTCCCCTACCCGCAGCAGTGAGGTCGTGATTATACCCTCTTTATCTATTGGTATGCTGGTTGTCTGGTTTGCACTGCACGATTCTAACGAATGGTATCAACCAGGCAACACTGGTAAGCAACGGTGATCTACTCATAATGAATTATCCATTCATGTGGTCTCAGACACACGATTCTACTGGAATTTGACCAAGCATATTTTCCGCTTCTCGCCGTCCTTTGACACTGATATCTTCAATGGAGCACACACTGTCAATGAAGGCAAGTGTTACATAGTGTTACGTTGCTTTCCTCGCTCATGCAGTCCCTCATACCAGCTTTCCGTGCAGATAGCTTGAATGAAGGCGTTCGTTTCTATACCAAGTTTATCTTGAATGTGGACGAAAGTGATTTACCATGAACAGCATTTTTCGTTTCGTTTTGTTGTGGACAATTGTTTTGGGTTGGTACAGTACATTTGGATAGTCGCCTCAGTCAGCAGAAACCTTGCTCGACCTAAATGCTAAAGCGCTAAAGGCTTGTAGGAATATGGATAAAACCTAGTCACATGCACAGACTTGTATCATAGCTCGCAACTCTCTCGGTTGTGTGCAGGGAATGTAGTAATTGTGTACCTTGTTCCGGCTATTACTGGCCTGCTACGTGGTTTGCACGGTTTTGGTTTGTTTTGTTGATGCACAATTCATCAGTCCGCTTTCCCTCCGCGCTGTTTAACGAAATTTCGTCGGTGTTGCCACTTTTCAGCACACTGGGGCAAGTTTCAGGGAGATCGATCAATTTAATCGTGGTGGTTTCAACGTTTATCACAGTCGTGGCGAGAGAGTCGCTAAAGCGGCGCTACCTAGGCTGTGATCCAAAGGTTACGATGGACGTAAATTTCAACGGTGCTGGCGAACTAGATGTGTCATCTTCTGCGCTCATTCTCAAGAAGAATGCCACGACCACGCTTAAGTTCGCGACAATCAAGGACACAGAAATCTAAAAGGTGATCAATAATACTTGCGGTCTGAGTACTGATAGTACTATACCTCTACCATAGCAGCCACTGCCTCCCTTGGCCCTCCATCAGACAAGACATAATATGCATGGGCAAGACTAACAACGGTGGTGATTGCTGACGTCGAAAAGATGGCGAGTACCCGGATTTTCTGTGCCTTCATCAATCTGACTTTATAAATGAGGCGAAACGGGGCCAAGATAAGAATAATGTCACCGAAAACGTCAGCTGAAATATCAGTCAGAAAATTATTGCATTGTATGGACTGTTGACTCTCACCGATGATCTGCGCTATTGCAACATTTCTGCCGAGATCGCATTGTGGGGGTGGTTGTGTTTTCCAGTTGGGCTCACATTCACAAGTCAACCAGACTTGCGCAGAAAGTACAGCCCAAGGGTTCCTAGGACAGTGAGTCGTACAGAATTGATATCCTGGAACACCTATTACAGGTGTGCATGTCAGTTACATCGCCTTTAGTGACACGCCGCCAGAGCCGTACCAAACAACTGCGGAAAAGAATTGGCAGACCCTAGTCCAAAACAAATTTAATGTCTCTTGAGCGTCACAATATAAGAGAACATACTAGTACAGTACTACCCTTGCGCCTTGAGGAAATTTTCTGGGCGTCTTTAAAAATGGTACGTATCATACACAACAAAACAAGGCTCGCCGTAGGCTTGCAGATACAACCAATCGACAACCAATAAGCCGAGAGTGAATATCATGGCGAAGGTTACCCATAAATCATCGATCCACAGATGTCCTTGCCGCACACGACAATACAAGCGGAATGATGTGACAATGATCGCCACAAGAGGCAAGACCATGTTTACGACTTACCAGTGGACATCTTGAAATTGGCCGGTTCGGAAGCGACGTCGGGTGTTATAATCGCAACTGCAGTAACCGGTCGTCCCAGTTCGAAGCGGTATAATCATTGATCTTGGAATCGACCAAGTCGATCGTCTCGCGTAAAGAGTTTTGGTTGAAGGTTTTCAAGACACTCTTCTCCCAAGTCCATCATGATTGGTCCGATGCAAGGGAGTGCGGAAACGTAAATGACGCCCGACAAATAGCCTGTGGGACAGCGGGTGCAGTCGTCCATCACAACAGTTCCTAAACGAATGTTGTTAGAGGAGGGAATGTTCCCCTACACGACTGACTTAGCCTCTAAACTCCTGCAAATCATTATCAGTGCCCTGAAAGAGTGCAGTTTGTCGACTCACCGAATAAATAAGGCTTTTGCTGGTTAAATCCTTCGATCACAGTCATGAAATCCGCAGTGAACTTCGGGGAGGAATAATTGCTCTGGTCCACAGGTGTGCCGCTCTTGCCATGACTTCTCATATCATATCTCACCTGCAACGTTTCAAAGTATGATTTGAAAAATAGGATGGTTCACCTTCAAGATAAACTTTGGAAAGTAACTGATCGTCTTTGAAAAGGTTGTCGAATACAACTGTGAATGACCCTAAGCCATGAACCAAGATAGTGGTTGGACCCTCGAGATTGCCGATGCCTTCAGCTAAGATTTCGCAACTGTCGGATGTTATCACAAGCTTGGAAACTCTAGACATTCCGCTAATGAAAAATGGATGACCATGATGAGCAATTATACACCATGTGTGAATCAATGCGCTAAACTTACATTCCGAGTTGTACAATCCACGGTAAAGGACATGGTGGCATTACCGTGACTAGTATTATATCCAGTTTAGCAGGGCCATCAATCACAGTTTCTCGACACTTACTAGTCACTAGCGAGCGGCAATTGAAATTCTCGACTTCTAAAATGGCGTATCTTCCCAAACCATTGGTTGGGTTTGATGCATTGATAACGTTTACACACAGCAGCGAAGCATGGGTGACTGCACTGGACGTGTCATAACGAAAATCAATCAAGATGAACCTCTGAGGATCTATACACCACAAAAATGTTGTTAGCAGGTTTCGAACCGACTCCAAGAAAGACAGATTTCGACTCTGTTGTATATAGTAACCACTTGCCTGAGACCAGTTAGATGGACCTCTGAGGAAACCATCCATGAGTGAATGTCAAGGTGTGTTGAAACAGAAAAAACCTTGTGGCCCACAAGTTTCGAACCTGCGCAATCCAAGAGAAACAGATTTGGATTCTGTTGTAGTAACCACATGGCTAAGCCCAGTTGAAGAGAACCTCCGAAGGTCTGTCCATCAGTGGATGTCAAGGTGTGTTGCGATAGAAAAAACCTTGTCGCCCACAAGTTTCGAACCCAGTGTGCAATCCAAGAGAAACAGATTTGGATTCTGTTGTAGTAACCACTTGGCTGAGAGCAGTTGGATGGGTCTCTGAAGAAACCATCCATGAGTGAATGTCAAGGTGTGTTGCGATAGACAAAACCTTGTCACCCACAAGTTTCGAACCTGTGCGATCCAAGAGAAACAGATTTGGATTCTGTTGTAGTAATCACATGGCTAAGCCCAGTTGAAGACAACCTCCGAAGACCTGTCCATTAGTGGATGTCAAGGTGTGTTCCGATAGAAAAGAAACTTTATCGTCGGCAGGTTTCCAACCTGCGCTGTCCAAGAGAAACAGATTTTGATTCTGTTATGGTAACCACTTGGTTAAGATCTGTTGAGATGAACCTCCAAGGAAACCATCCTTGAGTCAATGTCGTGTTCCAATAGAAAAAAATCTTATTGTAGGCAAGGTTTCGAACCTGCGCAATCCAAGAGAAACAGATTTTGATTCTTTTGTAGTAACCACTTGGTTGCTAAGACCGGTTAACATCAATCTCAGACGAAACCATCCATGAGTGAATGTCAAGGTGTGTTCCCATCGAAAAAACTTGTCTCGGCAGGTTTCGACCCTGCGTAGTCCAAGAGAAACAGATTTCGATTCTGTTGGGGTAACCACTTTCTTCGCTAGGACACTCCCCAAGTTGGGATAAATCTCGAACTGTCCATAAGTGAATGTCAAGGTATGATACCAGGGGAAATCATTTGTCGGCAGGTTTCGAATCTTTCCGAATCCACACCACCCAAGAGAGCAGATTCCTAATCTGTTATGGTGCCAGCTGGCTATGACAGGCCTTGAAGTATTCATCCATGAGTGAATTTTCAAGGCGTGGTAGAAGGAAAAAAGACTCCAATTGGCGCACTGATATATTGCCAGGCAGCAGGAAAAATTTCCGAACTGCCAATTCTTTTACGAGAGTTTTCCATAAGTAAATTGAAACGCACTAGGGGTCCATCCGTACTCGACCATGCTGATGTAAGCCCTCACAATACTCTCCAACTCATCTCCCTCATCCTGTCCATGGCAACCTCGAGTAAGAATGTCGATGGCTGCCTGGTAGTGTTGCAAAGCAGTATAAGGATTGGCGCATAACTTAAGATGCACTCAAGGGGATGTGGTGGAAGTAAGCTGTTAAGAATAGCTAATGGCAAGTAAATGACCGGGTGCGTGACTTATGCATCACCTCCCTCACATGATTTTTTTCCGTTCAATGATTCATCATCCATTGCGAGGGCATGTTCGATGAATTTGCGTGCCATAGAATACGTGACATGCACTTTTAAATTACGTAACTGGATACAGCGCACGTTGTTTGGTTCTTCAAGATTTAGAACGGACTCGGAGGTCTGCGAACAACCGATACTACTCCAACACGTCTTCAAAGTTGCTCACTGAATTTAGGGACAGAGTTAATACATTCTGCTTAATATGCCCAAAATCCTATATTTCAAATGTAACGAGGAGGCCGGAGTCCCAGAGGCCTTCCATTGGTCTCGTGATTGTCACTTCAAGAGTTTGTCACTTTTTGTCACACTGGGTACACACCGCACAGTGCCGCAGGATCCAGATTCTTGACTTTCGAGCATATTCGACCCATTGTGAACTTGGTCACAATGCGAGAGTCCATGAACCCTTGCATTGTGTTGTCAATGCAGATTTCTTGACTTTCGCGTGCGTCCACTGTCGACCCAAGGAATCTTCCTGGTGTGCACATAGGAATCAGGACTATCATAAATCATCAGAGGTCTACTATGAACAATTATTTCGTCCTACTCTTGTCCTGCCTAGCCCTTTTCCGGCGCCAGAGAACTAGGCTCGTGACCAACCCGACATTTTTATTTTATTTTCCTATCACGGACAAGTCGAGTGACGTACCCAGACAAGTCCAGGCCGGTCACCGGTACGAATCTACCAGGGTTCAGAGAAGTTGTTACAAATTGTCCATCCTCAACTACCTTTGAATTTGAGCTCACCCTCAACAATTGCATTTCCTTTCACACCACCCTCAAGACCTAGTACGTCTTCCACATATAACGATCGTACCTCTGCTCTCCAACATTTGAACTAGATCATCATCCCCCATCCGGGCGACAATAACGAATTCATTGTGCTGTCAGTGTTGACATTGATATACAGGCAGGAGGGGACCTCGAAGCGGCCTATGTTGCCTTTTAAACTCCCTTTTTTATTTAACCAATTTTACGCAAGCAGGTCTTCTTCACATGCAGATGTTATCTTCCTCTCAGCCTGAATTTTCCTCCCTGCCCAAGTCAATATTCACCCATTCTCCGCGCATTATTCTCACTCTACTTGGTATCGAGAGCGTGCGCACTAGAGTATCACAATTCAATTTTGGCTGCCCAGCACAGCACAGTCCAGCGCATTAAAAATGTGCGATATTTCATTATCCCGGCGGGACTGGTGACGGTGGGTGCTTAATTGGAGGATTTTCGAGGATGAGCAGAGGGAGCGCACATCACCGGTAAGGGAATCATCCATGTACTTGACGATAAAGAAGATACAATGTCCACGCTAGCTGCAGTACTCGCGAGACTTTGACGCACTTGTTCTCGTCTTCATTACTGGAGACGGCAGCTGCGCAGTCGTTATTGAAAATCATTCCATCGTTATTTTAAATCTTGGGCAGATCCTACTACTATCCTGATACACCCTCGTGCATGCCTAGTTTCAAACTACACGAAATATACACCTTCAAAGAGGCCATACAGAATAAATTGTAAAGCAAATGGAACGACCAACAGGATTCGTGAGCCCCCCCACATCGCGTTCTTACTACGAATATGCCTACACAAGGAAAGGTGAATTTAGTGAGACAAACACTCTACAGACGTAAATATCATAGACCTTGCATCTGAAGAGACAGGATGGGTGCAAAAGATCCGGCTTGCAACTCGGTGCATGTGTGAGTGAGTAGCTAGTACTTCGTGCCTGTAGCGATACAACAGGAAACTGGGTTGCAGAGACCCCTGGGTTCTCTACTGGAACAGCAATAAATATACGGCAGAACTTCAAACACTTTCTATCCTCCCTGCAGAGCACCCAGCAGCATTTCCCGTGCTACACAGTACTGCTAGTTGACACATCTACACGCTCCTGAAAAGCGATCGAAGTCATACAGGTTGCTGCGTCGGAATTGGTCACAAGCCTAGCGTTATAATCTCGAACACTAAGGATGAGACGCGGTCCCAGCACAAACATCTGCACGGTCAAGGAAATTTGAAGAATGCCGGTGTATATCTCAGTTCCCACAGAATTTGAGTCCTATAGAAAATATGAGCAGTGGTTACATGTAGATGTCAGTGACAAATCGGCGCACCAAGATGGCTGGAGAGACATGTCCGAGCTGGAGGCAAGAAACAGCAGCAAAGCTAGCATGTGCAGAAATTCAGGGGCAATTATGACCTCGTTCACATCACAAACTAACCTTGCAAAGTAAAGCAGGTGAGATTTTATCATTACTGTGAAACAGTCCTCGATGATCGACCCTCTCGTTGATCTGGAGCGTTGCATGTCACGGAAGTGTCTTACTGCAATCCAGACTGAAAAAGACAGTGCGAGGACTTCCCATGCAGTACCGAGTGTCCAAACTATTGTGATCAAAATCTGGATATCTCCCTCATAGTCATAACCGCATTCATAGGTGTTAAAGAGTATCACCTCCTCTGGTGTTCGTTCGATGAGTTCTGTTCTTCTCTTCAATCCAATAAGTAAAACTTACCCCCCACAATATACTTAATCCCTATCGCGGTGATCACTATGCAGGCAATGTTGACAGCAAGGAAGATTACGATGAGAAAGATGAGCATCTTTCTCGATCCCTGATACATAGCATGTAACCGAGCGATCATGATGACTTGCGTGGTGGTTTAGTCCAGGCAACATCACTGAAGCATTACGGTTTTGTAGCTTACCGCCCAGCATGGCAGCTACGACCACATTTACCCAACTTTGTACAGCTTCGATATCATTGCCTGAAGTACCCAATTAGTGATCACCCTCGTAGGATCAAACACTGGGCCAGACTCACACCTGTTGTAGTCGTCAGGTTGAGCCAAGTTCAACCAACATACTCGTTGAAGATCTCACTCACCCCTACGTAGGAGTGCAGTTGATTAGATTGGAGTGGGATGGAATAGGTACAAAATACTCACCGCATCTGACAACGAGACTGTCGGAGAGTCTATATGGGACTGGTCAAAAGTACTAACATAGTATATATACCAAGACATACCCAGAATATACGTACTGATTATGAGAGATGAGTTATCAGTACAGCGTCACCTTGTCAGCCTTGCACACGTACACAATATACAGTGTTCCAATGTAGCGTATCTAGGGAATTGAAATTTAGAGTTAGTATAGCTCACTGGCAGCTGTACCTCTAACAGAAGCTACGCACGCTGAGGTATAACACGGTCATAAGGGACCAGCGTTGCCTCTGTCCCGAATTATTAGCTATTCCTCTGATATCGGACTCTGCTCACCCAGATCAATTCGACCTATGATATCACATTTAGCGAGACTGTTGCTCCAGTAATGGCATCAACTTACCTCTCGTCCGAGTATCAATACTGTGAATACATAAGAGCATCAACGATTTCTCGAATAGTTACTATATCGCTCACCATAATCGTATATCACAACAGCACAGGCGGAAACTGCGAAACCACAGTTCAGGTTAGATCAAGACATCACCGACATCGTCCGTTGGATCTGCACGAACCTAAGATATAGCTGAGAAACCGAGCCGAACGGATGAATGGCCACGAACTTGGATCGTTTGAGACTAGGGTCATATTCGAGAGATATGCGTGAGGGGAACTTAGTGTATGTATATGATGATGGCGTTTGTACTAGATATCCCACTATCCAGCGCCAAAATCTCCATCATCAATCGGTTCGGATATTCGTTCCGGCCTTGACAATGATCATGATTAATGATGGACTGACCGATGTTGATGCCGTACGTCAGCTCCATATGATACAGTGAAGCATGTGAAAGTAGTTTTGGTCCTTGGAGCCATAGAAACTAGTGGATTACACTGTCAGTAACCGATACCAACACGTCTTCAAAGTCGCTCACTGAAGCTAGGGACAGAGAATATGTTCAGAGTAGGTTAAAAGTAGTGATTCGAGTGATTAATACTCTCGGAGTCGTCAGCAGTATATTGCTGGGTGCTCGCCCTCTTCGTCGATGGAATTGGTAGGTATGATGGAGGTGCCTACGGAAGCAAGTCATTACGAACTCAAGTCACAATGTCAATTTCTGACTGTCCATCGACTTCCATAACAGCGACCATGTATTGTGTCATTCTCAGATGTCATCCCAGCGACAGTGTTAGGGTCCTCAACATGATAAGCTTTCGCAGGATGAGCAAGACGTAGTTTCTGACTGTGATAACAGTGGTGGCTCACCAGTAACTAGCGTGATCCGAGGACCGCAAAAAGGGTCATTCATTAGGAGGGATAATTTATCTGTAGCGACGGTGGGCACGTTCTATATTGGCAGTGCATTCAACTTCTTACATTTCGTAAATCACTGGCACTGCTAGCTGTTCAGAGAATGTTAAAAGAACTCACGAGGCGCACGATGTTAGTGGGACTGAACAGATCGTGATGGCTGTCTGGGTGACTGTTAAAGCCATCCGCTCAATCCAGTAAAGGTAAATGGTCGACAAGATGTGTTCCTCGTAGCGAGAACACTGGAGTATTTGCGTCAGGTAAACTGATATGGTACAATTTTGGGGTAGGACACGAGCCACAATTTGTGTCGTGTTATGACATTTCAACGTCTTCACCATCGCTGGCATCCTCCCAACCATCCCCGTCGCCCTCTTCATCGTCTTGGACTGGGGAGGACATGATACCTAGTGCATCAAGGGTTCCAAGAAGTTCTTGGACATGTTCTAATATAGGCGTGTCTGGATCTGACTGTGACTCGTGCAACTGAACCAAAAAAAGTCAGTACTGAAATATTGACCCGCAATGAATGAAAGGAGGTTGCACGGACATCACAGCAGGACTTGCAAGATGCGTAGAACGAGGCAGACTTACCATTTGGCAAGTTTCTAAGCAGTCCCTCGAGTCTCTGGCCAAATCCTCCCAGGTCAGCCCTTCACTACCTTCTACTTCACCTCCCTCCTTCTGGCGTTCGGCCACCAGCCACCACCCCCAACCCATAAGGTACCAGCCCTCTACTGAGGAATCATCGGACGCAAGAACATTTTCCAAAACATCAAGAGCATCGTGGTAAGCACCACACTCCAGGAGTAGCTTGGCGCGCGCAAGCCGCACGGAAAGAGGAAGTGCTGCAACCAATGCTTGATTGAGTGCAGGAGGCGCATCTGGAGAAGAGGGTGGGAAAGTGAGAAGTGCAGCTAGTGCCTCCTCCGTTTTTTCTTGACTGAGGCGGACACTAGCAAGACATTGCAGAGCCTCAAGATTATGTGGATCGATCTGTAGAGCATTTGCCAGAAGGGAATCGCATGTTGACGATGCAGCAGGATCAAAGCTTTTGTCCAAAACACGTCAAACAAAGTCTTCCGATTGGTAAATTGACGGCGCACCAAAGATCATACTCAGGATCCATCCATACCTCGACCATTCCAACGTAAGCCCTCACGATATTACTTCTCACCTCATCCTCTCCTTCGTCCTGTTCATCTCCCTGGGTGGGCGAAGGTGCCTTACCCTTGAGTTGTGTCTGAAGAATGTCGATGGCTGCCTGGTAGTGTTTCAAAGCAGTGTATGGATCTGTGGAGAGTTGTGCAAGATAAAGATGCGCTGAAGGTGGTGGAGGTGTAGGAGCTGTTGGATGTGGCGGTAGCAATGTTAAAAACAACTAAGGGCAAGTAAATGATTAGGTGCATAACCCAAATTACAAGAGACAATTTCCACTCGCCTCTCTTGCTTTGTCCACTTCCCCAGTTTCGAGGAGCACGACACCCATCATCTCCCTCGCTTGATTTTTTTCGCTCACTGACCCATCTCCCCTCACAAGAGCACGTTCAATGAACTTGCGTGCCAAAGGAAAGTCGCACTGTACGATGAGCTCCTGAGCCTTGTCAAGGAGAGCATGAATGGCTGGAGTTGCTGAGCTTGACGATGATTGTGAAGGGTTTGTCACAATAGGTACAGACTTCTTGGCTTTCGCGCGTGTTCGACCCATTTTGAAAGTCGCAAGACTCGAGAGTCGATGATTGATCGATCACTTCAGTAGCACTAGCAGCTGGTAAGTGGTAGGACCCCGAAAACCACCAAGTCAGCCGGCAACCACCTGACAGAGCCGCATAGCAGGTTCACCCAAACTCCTGCCATCGCTAGATATTGAAGAGGCACCTTGAAGAGGCTCCCTTCAATGATATTAATATCGCATCATGTAGTGTCACGTCTACGATTTTCCAACCTGACTCACGCACGTTTTTAGCATCATGCTCGATATGTGCCGCGACGGTCATCCCCACCTGCCAGATCATGTTGCCCACCTGGTTAAACGTGAATGTTTGAAAGTCAGCGTTAGGCTCAACCATATGGAGCAAAAGGAATGTATCTCCTGCCTCGCACTGAGTGCCCAATATCTATCTCTGAAAATGTGAGCTGCTACTGATTCCGTAAGATTTCTAATTCTTTGAACGATTGGCGAGCAGAACATATTCCAAATTCAAGCCAACGAACAAGTATATGCCGTATTAGATCCTTGTGGGTGTGGCAGCAGTACTCACACTCAAGGTTCTTCATTCCGCTCGGAGTTCACCTGCAATATCAATGTCAATGTCACGCAGTGCCTTGTTCCTCGATCATCGCCGTGAGCTCCTGACAAGCTCATAGAACCGCCAGTCTGTCCGTGAACCTTATTCGCCCTGTACCAGGCACTTTCTAATAACTTTTATCTTCTCTTTGATCCGCTGCAATTTTCCAGCTGCGTCGACAGGTCCTCATCAATAGGCTTCCTTGTTGGCAGGTGTTCTTGTCCTGTCAGTACCTGAATGACTTACACTGTGGCAGAAGGATAATCAAATATAGAATTAGGAGGACGAAAAAAAAGCAATCCTCGCGGGCATCGATCACTGAGAGTCTAGAGAAGATTCTCGACGCCAGCCCATAGCGGGATGGGATAAGAGTAATTCAGAGTGCCACGGACTCCGCGAATCAACTCATCAGTATGTACAAATCGCAAGATTCAGGGTTTCCGAGCCAAATTCGGTCAAGCTATGCTGAAGAAAGGTGAGTAGAGCGTTCCAAATGACAATAACGGCTACGCAGTCAAGATTCTCGATGCATGAAGTGCGAGTCGCTGATCAGCAGAAGCCTAGTGAATATACAGCTTATCAAAACCCCTGTCCTTAAGGTAACTGACAAGGGAGTCACTTCTAGCTATACCATCCGTCATCACGGAGGGGCCCAATTTGAAAATGCTCGACATAAGAAAGATTGTTTTGACTGAATATTCCCCATAGTTCACAATCACTTTCTGCGGCATCATCGTCTACAAGGCTACATAAAATGGTCCCTTAGAAGGTTAAAGCTTCCATGGTTGGCATTTTCACGCAGCATATCCTATACTTCTCGCGCAGGCCCGACGGGGTGACGTCGGCAAGCCGTGAGTTCCGCAAAATGTGCGACTGATTTTCCAGACATTAACCACCTATACCTGAAATATTGCATCCCCACCTGTATTCAGGGGCCCTGCTCGCTCAGGATTAATATTCCTCGCCTAAATCACTGATTTTGTAATCCGAACAATTCAAACTACTCACACTCACGCAATTTCCCTCAGGGCAGTGTCACAATTCGATTCACGTGCGCAAAAGAGAGGGCAAACTCCACTGTCAGCATTACTGGCAGATATTGACGCTGTCAAAGTAGCACAAATGACGAAGACCAAAGGGAATTGTATTGTTTATGAGGATGTGATATGAGATTAAATAAATCTGAAAGGGACAGTAGGAAGCTACATCTTGTGGCAAATTGCTTTATGTGCTCAGACTGAATATTCTTCTTCATGGCGATAACATACTCACAGAAGTCCCCCTTCGAACATGTCATATCTGCAATGCCAGTTGATTCCCACCTAAGATCTACCCTGCGAGGCAAGGTCTAATAGAGCAATTTAAATGGTTGTTTATTCATGTTTATTTCTAAAGCCTTTACACAATAAGTGCAAACAAATACAACCTCTCCCGAACCTCGAAGTGCTAGTAGACCCACAAATCTGGTGTCTGCACTGTTCTAATCTCATGGCGTCCATTTTATCCCCCTTCCGAAGGAGCTACAGGTATTTGGTACGTACTATTCAATATCAAACGTCAATATCCTTGGCCAATACTCCCTAGCAATACCTCGCACACGAACAGCCAGTCATCTTTTACTCTTGCGTCCTCGGGCTCGCAGGACCAGTTCTTGCTTGAGTGTGCCTGCAGTCAGGAGAAACTGGCTCGGATATACTCCCGCGGAGCCTATACCTACCACATATCCTGGTACGTCGTTGGTCCTACCGTTTTTAGTCCGCATCGTGCTGTTCTAAATGCGACTCTTTTCTTCAGTGCCGAACGGCCGAGAAAGCCTGTACAAGGCTATGAGGATGAGTAGAGTGATGGATGGTTGGGCTAGAATCTAGATAGGTAAGTTTGCTTCACGCTGCTATGCATTTCATTGACGGTCAATCAGTTCATAAAAGTCCTTTCATTATATCACGATATATCGGCTGCCATGCGTGTATTAGGCAAACCATCGGAGAGTATCCTTTCATCGCTTTGACCAAATACCATGAATTTCCTCGCGAGAATGTACTAATGGTGTATGGCAGCCAGTATGCTCTTACACCATCACCCGCACCACCAATTACGTTGAATATCTATTTCCGTGCTTGAGATACGCGGCCCCGAATCTCGGGCTCCCCCTAGACTAGGAATGTGATGGCGTTCGGGACCCTTTTGCGACTTTACTTCAGATATTAGAAATGGCATTTCCGCCACATCAGCTCTTAATGATTTCTTCGAAGCATATGGCGCGTCAGCGGAGCACGTACCAACACCGCAATCACAACAAGAACTTCATCAAGCCAGGAAATCCTCCCCCTAAGACTTCCATATGCGCAGCCATTTCCGCGGTTATGACCTTTGATTTCCATTCATTACATCTCACCCTCTCCATAAATCCGAAAGATGTCGATGAACAATGAAATGGCTATGTAGATCAAATCATCTGACGTTAACTGAGTCCACGTCCGATGGTTTGCGCGGTCCATGGAGCTTTAACTAAAACAGCAAACATTATGCTGCTCGAGGCTCGATGACTACCGCCGTGCTCGCTCCCATGTCTAAACGAGGGAGTCTTGTCAAGAAAAAAGACGGCAATGTACGTCCATCCGCGCAAAAGAGGGTATCATCATGTATTGACGTCGGAATGGTCGCGTCTTGCTCATAGGGGTGTGGTCCCGATCTCTATTTTCCAAAAGGCTCCTCCATATACTAAATTGCTTATCTTGTCAAGTTGGATGAATCATGAAGTCGCAGCATTACTTACATAACCAACCGCACTTTGCAAAGTCCGTAATGGTGGAGGAGCACTGAACGTGGTCAGG
>NW_024538964.1:0-16499 GCF_016647635.1 Suillus subaureus
AAGGTTTCTTTGGCAAGGTGCTTCAATGTAGGAAGAGAGCCTTGGTCGGCGAAGGAGGGAAGACGATCAGGACCAACAACAGCATCTATTTCAGCCTGAGCCTTCTTCTGCACATCAGGGAACAGCGTCATAGCTAGGAAGAACGAGTTGATAGTAGAAACAGTCTGAGGAAGGAAGTGTAGTGTTCTTAGAAGATGATTATTAGAAATATGGAGGGAGGGACCAACCGTGTCGGAAGCGCCGGCATATAGAGTTGCAGCAGACCATTTTATAACATGCTCGTCTTCCTCTGACAAAGGACTGCCTTTTTCACCAGATTCGAGGTGAAAGACTCCGGGGCATGCCAGCAGCCTGGGAAAGTCAAACTTCAATGCATACTCACAAAACTACATATGATGGTCACCATCTGATCTTCGACGAACTTGTACGGTGCGAAAACCATTTCTTCAAGAGTGTCGTGCCATTCGCGGGCCAGACGCTTGAAGCCAGCACCAGGGAACCATTCGGGGACCTTGACCACTAAAAATGGTGAGGCCGTTGAAAGTAAATGTCTGAATGCTATGGCTTACAGAATGGCACAACATCAGCCATGAAGGCGCCAGGAGCGGTGGCACGCGACCACTGGATCAGAGCGCGGTCTGCAAGGTCAACGAAGGGGTCATTGCTCTCTTTCACCTCATAACCATGAGAGATGCGCAGAATGATAGCGCCAGCGGTGCTATAAAAATCAAAATTTTGTTGATGTAAAGATAAATAATACATACTGTCGAACATGTGCCAGTAGTTGATCGGGTTTGTGAACCACACGCTTGAGGAATCGGCGAGTCTCGATCTCCTCGACATGGTTGTATATTCCCACAGTGGCGCGGGTGCCAATGACGCTGTGGAAGTCTTTGCGGTACCGGCGTAAACGGTCGCCGTAAGGGAGGAGAGGCATGATATTTTTCCAGCCAATAAGTTCGCCACCAACAGGAAGAATAGGACGGTCAGAGTATATAGCGCTCTTGTTGTCCAGCATGTCCATCGCAGTCTCCACAGAGTTCAGCACCATAATGTGTTGACCCAGAACCTCGATATGCGATATATGACCTGCGGATAAGATCCTGAAATGCAAAATTGTGGCAAACAAGAGACACTCACCATACTTCTTACCCCCACTCCGTGAAGGTGAGCCAGGGTTTGATGTGGGGCATGTCCAGGACATTCCCGATGAGAGGCCACCCCGGAGGACCAGGGGGATATGCAGGGTTCTTTAGCTTGTTGAATACCTGCTTAAGTAAATATACTCCGACACAAGCAAGGCATAGGTCGAGCCCAGTGACGTTGGTGAGAGTCAACATGGTCTGGTACTAGGAGGAGACGATCAACTCAAGAGTGGGGCGGTTGTAGTGGGGCTTGAAGAACTTAATAAGGGGAGTCCTATCTGCGGACCATGTTCGATTTATGACCAAACTCAGGTTTTTCAAGATGCGCCCACCACGAGGCCTATCAATTTGACTAAAACCAAAGAGATCATCAAAACCTACAGGTGACAGATCGAGTCTTATAAGGCTTGAAGGAAGTCAATAGTAAGTACCGTTTCGTACCATTTGACCTGTGACTAAACACCGGTGGCGAAAATATTCCTCGGTGGACTTGGCCAGGTACTAGTGCAGAATGGAATTGGCCTTGTACATGGCTGGCAAGTGGCAAAATGGCCGCAGAACGGTGATCAGTAGATCGATGGCCGGGCTCGCAGACCTAACGGCAGCAGATATTAAAAAGTATCGTCACAGAGCATTTTCAACTTACATTTCCATTAACGGCAAAAATAGATCTGAAGCTACACCTTCTGATGTCAATTTAATGTGCCTGCATTCTCCAAGTACGTCATTCCTCAAGTCAAGCCAGCATTCTACCAACAACACTACGGCGACGACGACAGAGCCCTCCCACTAATGTTGGGTATTGGGAAAAGCACCAATGTATTGACTTCAACATAATACTCCACTCCACATCGCGCAACCCTGAGTCTGGACTAGAATACGAAGTATGATTCACTGTACACTCGGTTACATCTAAATTGTATCTGAAATCTCCATGGGTCCATTGCCAAGATCATCGCCGGTACTAAGGTCTGCAAGTGTTGATTTTAGTAAGTGTAAGGAACGGAGAGGGCTTTGAAGAGGCTCACTCCTCTCGGCACTCTTGCCAATGTTGTCCATGTGCCATGCGGCTCAAATCAAGCTCGGGACCTCCTCTGGGTATCACTAATGCAGTCACAGGGTTATAGAAGGAGTGTCGAGAAGCGGGTGGTACCCAGAACAAGAGTCGATGTTTGGGTCCTGCCACCCACCCACTGTCGCCGTTCAAGAAAAAGGGGGTCGAACTACGGTCGTCGTGAGATGCTCCCTCCATTAACTCAGAAGTGTCGCGCAGTGCATGGATGGTGTGGGGCGAGAAGTAAATGAAGTGATTGTTCCAAGTGTTCAATGTCATGGTAGTGGTGGCATCGATCGTGCGATGTTCATCTGAGAATGCTGAATGACCAGACTCGGTGGGCAGTCGCGAAGGCTGCCTCGCTACTGCATCCCACAGCCGGACAGTCTTATCGTCCGAACCAGTGACGATGCGAGTGCCGTCTGACGAGAACGAGACCGAGTTGACTGAACGAGTGTGGCCCCGCAAGGGCTCACCGACTGGCTGCCCCGTCACTGCATCCCACAGACGAACAGTCCCATCCCAAGAACCAGTGACGATGCGAGTGCCGTCCGGCGAGAACGAGACCGAATTAACTGAAGAAGTGTGCCCCCGCAAGGGCTCACCGACTGGCTGCCCCGTTACTGCATCCCACAGCCGGACGGTTTTATCGTCCGAACCAGTGACGATGCGGGTGCTGTCCAACGAGAACGAGACCGAGTTAACTGAATGAGTGTGCCCCAACAAGGGCTCACCGACCGGCCGCCCCGTTACTGTATCCCACAGCCGAACAGTCTTATCGATTGAACCAGTGACGATACGAGTGCCGTCCGGCGAGAACGAGACCGAATTAACTGAATGAGTGTGCCCCAACAGGGGCTCACAGACTGGCTGCCCCGTTGCTGTATCCCACAGCCGAACAGTCTTATCGATCGAACCAGTGACGATGCGAGTGCCGTCCGGCGAGAACGAAACTGAGGTAACTGAGGTGTCCCCCTGCAAGGGCTCGCGGACAGGCCGCCCCGTCACTGCATCCCTCAGCCGAACAGTCTTATCTAAAGAACCAGTGACGATGAGAGTGCCGTCCGGCGAGAACGAAACTGAGGTAACTGAAGAAGTGTGCCCTTGGAAGGGCTCACCGACTGGCTGCCCCGTCGCTGCAATCCACACCCGAACAGTGTTATCCGAAGAACCAGTGACGATGCGAGTGCCATCCGGCGAGAACGATACTGAATTGACAAAATCAGTGTGCCCCCTAAGCACGGTCTGAACAGCCGGCCAGTTCATATCACGTCAAGATGCCACACGAAGAGTATTTGGAAACCGTGCAGAAAACTTCCTTGATAGCGGAGAGTTGGCGGGCGAGAATGGGAGTGCTGATACATACAGATGTGGCGTGCTGTGTAAAATGATGCCGCCGAAGACTTGAATGAACCTCTGTATGTCCATTGCAGTGGATGAGATGTTTTTGGATTCGGGATGGCCCTGTTGTTGCGCGTGAGCGCTTAAGTTGGCGCTCAGTAGCAATGTACTCACCTTCAGCCACTGGGGAATGAATGAGAGGGCAGGAACTGCACCGCTGAGCGCATTGATCAGGGCGAGTGACTCGAGCCAGAAAAACAGCCGCTCGTGGTCGAAGAACAATTTCACTTCTTTTGCGAGCTCCTTGTCGAAGACTGTGGTTCGTACGTGCGAAATCCAAAATCGAGAGGAATATGACAGATGTGAAGGGATGCATTTTTGAACTCGTTCTTGTAGCCCGGGATCTTCGCAATTAGGCAGATACGACGACTTTAAATTACAGATATTGAAGCGAAGACCGTGTTCCATCACTCGAAGTGACGCGAATGCAAGGTTATGTTGCGCCTTCGACAGGTCGATAAAAAAACTCTCCACTGCACCGTTTGTCCGTCAGGAAATCGCGGAAGGATGCGTGAAGGAGTCGGATTGGGGAATCCGGGTTGGTGGTGCCGCTAAGGAGGGAACCCATGCATTTTACCATAAGCTTCACGTCGAAATGGTCCTCTTGCTTTGGAAAATGGTGCCTCGTGGCATTCAGGGAAGCTAAAGGAAGGGGCTCAGCTGTCCCTAGTATTTGTCCCATCACAGAGCGAAATCTCGCTAGCGCAGTCGAACGCAGTTTCTGCGAATGCTGGACATTGGTTGATGTATCCCTGTGCATGATATCTGTTAAAATGAGGCGATACATGTCGTTCAACAATATGCTTCTCTCAGCCAGATCGCGTGACACCACAGCTTCGTAGCAATCAATCGGAGATATCCCAGGATGAGGTTCTTTGATGTATCCGCAGGCAAGACGCGCCCACTCGAAAAGTCCGTCAGCTTTCTCAGCGAGGACCGCAAACTCTCTATCCTGGAAATCCAACTCATCCAACTCCTTGGATACGTAAGCACGGATGTCGCGCTCTGCGACTGCTGGTGGAATATCATCCATCGACATCTGTCGAATATGCTGAACACCGTGAAACTCGTCATTGATATCACCAAGTGGGCGAGAGGTAACGATAAAGCGTAAGTTGTCTGGGAGGTCTGTGATTTTTGGAACAGCGGGGTTTTGATGTTTGCCAGCTAGAATACGGAGGAGGTCTCTCCGTGTCTCTACCCCACCGCTCTCGTCCAGTGCATCGATCACGATCACGATGGGTTCGCCAGTTGATCCAGATAACTTCTCTAGTGGTTCGATAAGAAGCTTTTGCCACTGCTGTATGATATCTGCCGTCTTCTTGAGCGAACTCGCGGTCTGAAGTGCATCTGCCAATGCCTGCCTCATCTCCGGGTAACGGTCAGCCAGATCGCGCGCGATCGTGGAAAAGATCTTTTCATGGCGATGATCTGCTTCTCGCTGGCGGTCAAAAGAGTAACAAGAACCAAGCCCTCCCACGTCTTCGAACCACTTAGCAATGGTGTGGGCGATGGCTGATTTTCCCTTGCCTGCAGGGCCAGATAGCCACAGCACGCGTTGAACGTTGTCCCCAGTGCTAGTGACCCATTCCGTGATCTGGGAAAGGATTTCCATGCGCGTACCTTGAAAGCATTGTTTTCTGGTATCTAGCCCCGCGCCCTCTGCATAAGGCATACCGCTGAGGTCCAATATTTCTTCTGAAAAAGCATGAATATATGTCAAGTCACAATGACATCCGAACCGTTACCTGTACGATGTACATGTATGGCTATGTCGTGGACGTGTATGACTACGTCGTGAGCAACTTGGTCCCGGAAGTTTTGCATGAGTCTATCGAACATGTCACTGTACTTTTGGATCGTATCTGTTGTTTCCGAGACGAAGTTCTTACCGAGTCTCTTCCCTGTGATGATGGTAGAAGCTCGAGACGGTACAGAGCACAACAGCTTGTAACACTCACAAAAGTTTCTGGTCTCTGAGTAACTTCTAATAAAATAGGCACATTCACGGGCCTGCTGAGAAATTTTTCCAAGGATAGCGCACATCGACGAGATTCGGCCGAGCATCTCGTCTTGTGTTATGAAACTGTAAACCTCACACAACTTATCGAGAAGTTTGAGTAAAGCTGCATCGCGATCTACTTGAGCTAAGATAATCTGCATAAATGATTCCTGAGCGGTGGGAGATAGGAAGAGAGAAAATGAAAACATACTTTGGCCGCACAAGACAACACGCCCAGTGCCATCTTTGCATATGGATGTACCTGTGGAACTAGATTAGTTCGATTCCGATCAAGAGGAGGGTCCATACATCCGCGATCTTCTCGGTAACATCGTCGAATATCCTGAGGGGTTCGAGATATGTGTCCTGGAAATTATCAGCAGCATCGAGACCCGCTCGTGCGTCTTGTCCAACAGAAACCACGGTTATCGCAGGTCCGAAAAGTGGATGCATGGACGTTGCAGCCTCTTGTGCATCCCGAAGTGCCGATTGGGTACTATCAGCCTCCACTTCCACACCAGATGGAGCAACCTGAACCTGCACGATCACCAGAATTTAGAGAGAGCGCAGAGACTGGAGGGCGAGTATGAGGACCTACCGATGTCGATGAAACACATTCATGATAGACATTCTGAGGAACAGGGCTGCGAATGCGGGGATCCTTCGAGCGCTTGTTGCAATCTTAGTCGTATCTCATTACGCATGTTCGTAGACTTACCGGGATCCTTAACTGGTTCACACCGTCCTTAATCCCTCCCAGAAACCGACGAATTTTGCCAGGGGGTCGGCGCTAGACGAAGGATGTATCAATGTCAGTATTTGGAGTGGAGTCACTGGAGTGTGCTAAGTGGCCCTCACGAGTCACGTACCAAGCTTCCACGAGTTATTGCTTCACTAGATGTGAGGGTTTCTTGACTCGAATCCCTCAATGAACTGCCTGTGCTCATTGTGAATAGCCAGCAGTTGACAATCAGAATTAGTCTGTAGCGAAATAAGGAAGGGCCCTACTAGATGCGAGTTCGCACGAGGATGTTCGAAAGTGCTCACAAAACGCTCGTGTGGGTATACTTTTTACACCTGAGACGCAGCCAACAAAGTCACGCTATTGGCAGATGCCACTATGGCGCCGGGCCTCATATCATTTATAGGCCATATGGCCATTATTAGTACAAGCCTGGAGGTGAGATTGTGACCATATTCGGCAGAGTCGAATGAAGAAATAATCTACTAATCGTTCATCGACTTCTCACTCTCGTACTACTCCAAGCTGGTTCTGACCGGTATGTCGAGACCAAGATCGATCCTATGCAGAGCAGGACATGAGGCCATGAGCGTTATCTAAGATTTATACATTATGACAGCTGCTGTTCCCGCCTCCTCACGACAAAGGCGACTGGATCTCTGGATGCTATCGTCTTTGTTCACAAGTATCAATAGCGCTCTAGGCTCCATCATCGGTCGCCAGAATCCTACTGTACTAACCCAAAACGCATCACTAGCATCATTCTTGATTCTCACTCTTCTCGTTTAATTGCACCCATCGACTCGGAATGCGACATATGCATCAACGTCAACCAACCATCTCTATGCAGCCGCCGCACCCTCTTATTCCTCAACCTTCAAGTCACATCCACTTTCCACCAGGAAGGCTGGCACTCCCTTCAAATGGTTGTTTTCACCCGCTACCTCCGGCGCGTCCTCGACACACTGCCATCGGACGGGCAGATACCCAAGACGGATGACTGCACCATCCACGTCGTCAGCGACAAGGTGCAAAAGTCCAACATCGTCGCCATATCCGCATGTCCCGGACTCTCTAGATCAGATACCATTGCACCGCTATTAAACGTAGTTCGAGGACGGGATCAGTTTACATTCAGCATCATTCTTCATTTGATTCGAATACCTAGACACTGACGATTCCTCAGATATACATTCCCTCAGCCCCTCCTCCGCCTTCTCACAAAATCCACCACATCTGCTACGAAATCTGTGCCGTACATCCTTTTTCTCCCAACGTTTTTCAAGAGTAATGCTTGCCAAGGCACAGGTGCTCCAGAAGTACTCTACCGCGAGTGTGCGATTATTAACATGTAGATACCGAATCCTGCGACGGCTGATGCTACCGATCCACAGGTGGGCGAGTCAGTTTGCTTGGTTGGTGACAATGTTGATAATGATGAATAGACACAGGCCACGGGCTTTGAGTACAACGAGCTTCTGAGTCCGCAGCATACGGGACGAATACACTCCATGAGCTTCTCGAGCCATGGAGGACGACCATGTACGGGACCGAGCGGCGTGAAAATCACACCGAGGTTTCTCGTTCAAAGCCGGTGCCTTCGTTTTGTTACTACACATCCATTAACCGTCTTCTACTGAGGTCAGCATTCAATAAGCATGTGAATTGACCTCCACCCTACCAGAAGGAATTTTACGCGTGAAGGACATTTATTAGAACGCATCTCGAACATCTTCTCCACCAACTACAATTACAGAACACCGTCCCTGATGCTATTCGCAAAGGAGATGTACCCGGAGTGCGGAATCCTCGCATCATTTTCCAGAAAAATTTTGGAGAAGAGATGAAGACCGTGCACCCCTTGTTGCGCGAATGGTTCCGTACTCGCAATTTCGCCTTCCAACAAGGTCGAATACGCAATCTCAGTGGACAGCTTCGCATTTCCTTCGACCTCTTGCGTTCAGAGGACATTGATGGTATATCAAGTATCTCACGATTATTATTTTCAAAAAACACCTGATACTCTTCGGTAACCGCAGACCGAGGTGAGCATACTTGTGTCACGTCTGCCTACACATCAAGTGGTGCGGCGTTTCACATCATGAAAAACGCAAAAGTCGCTTAGCAAAAACTCCCTACTGACTGTCTTCGGGTGCCCGGTTCCCAACACTCGTCCCATTTCTGTGGAACCAGTGATGTCAGTGAAGCAATAAATTCCGAGTCAGCAACGCCAACAAATAAGATGTCAGCAACTTGCTCCATGAAATTTGGTTGCAATTATCACAGAGCAGCGGAAATTCAGTGCGACTAATTGAGAAGAAACGGCACTAGGACGGTGAAGAGACAGAAGAGTAGTTTTTGATTCTGTGGGTCCTACTACTTCTGTGGGCATGACAAACACGACAGCTAGATGTGACCTGAACATACGGGGTACCGGATGACCCATCTTCATAGTCTTCCATAGGCAGACCAATAGAAGGAAAATAATCGTTTCTTCCATCAAGTAGTGTCCTCGCCCGAACGGATGGGATAGTCATATTGACGGCACTAGTGATAGCCCGATAGGAACATTCCCAATTTCCCATACTACACCTGCTCTACTGTTACTCCGGCTCCACTCCAGAAAAAGCAGCACGTACCTCGCACATCTACCCTAGGATTATCCAAGAAGCTAACAATCTCAAGATCCATAGCCCACAACTCAAACAAGCAGGCGAGCATCTATTCGTGAAGCACAAACTTGATCCGACGGTCGTGATTGAGGCCGGGATCATCATGATCAGACGCTCGCGTGCTACGCGTTCGGATGAGCACAACACCGAAGACCGATTTGAAAGTCTTTTTTTTCTGATGCTCACGAGGGTTGCGACTCCATGGGTGAACGTTAACTTTCGGGGTTCAAGTTGACAACGGGGGCTCATCGGTTTGCTGACGACGGTGTGAGATGTTGCACTTGGAGAAGTCTGTTCGCGAGCTGTTAAGGTATTGCGCGTGATACTGACGGAGGCTGACTCGGAGTCGGAAGTGGTTGCTTACTAGGCACGAGGAATTTGAAGTTGCCAGACAGGCTAATCGTTGTCAATTGTACCATGTGATGCCATTTGTCGGTAAGCCAAGTCTCGTCATTATTCACATCTCATTGGCAGGTGCTCGTCAAGCAAGTTGTCAGACAGACCGTGTGTACCTGTTGGTAGGCCAAGGATACAAGTCCTTATTTCTAGCACATATCCATTACCAGAACATTGTAGCGAAGGTAATGACCATGTCATCCGGACACACGCTTCTAACTGGGGAAGATTCACGGTAATATCATTCGCACATCGTAAAGTATTCCAACAAGATGAAGTAAGATGCAATAAATATATCATAATCGAGATGCACGACCAATCATCTTGCAGTGCAAGATACGAAGTATGACGCATTGTCAAGTGAGTTGCCACCCAAGGCAACGGACGTATCCCTGTGATTTTCTCCAAGCAACTCCTCGAGGTACTAAACATCTTCCTGGATGAGCACGAGAGATTTTGCAGAACGGGGCTTAATAGAGCACTTGAAGGGCTTGGGGTGGCTAGGAGTGTGTTTATCCAGACCGGCACGGCAAACGACGACAAGCGCAACATACCTGATTGTACCTGATGAGGGGTCAACCTCAGGGGTGATCTCGACACCATTCTCAACAACCTTGGAAATATCAAAAACGGCAAGCGACATTGCAGCAGACATCCAGACAGACGCATCAGCGAGGTGTAGACCTGTAAAATCAAACGCAAGCGACGTCAGAAATGTCCTGATGATCGGCGTCCTCTTTCAGTTTAGCTTACCTGGGCAGATACTGCGGAGGACGTCAGCGTTTTGTTTCCAAAACAGCAACTCAATGCTTACCGTCTACCAAACCCAAAGCAGATCGTGCGAGGATCGGTCTCAGGCTCCTTTCCTTCTTTGGCCAAGAAGCGTTCAGGGTTGAACTCCGAGGGGTTGGCATATGTCCGAGGA
Source organism: Suillus subaureus (assembly GCF_016647635.1). Lineage (NCBI taxonomy): Eukaryota > Fungi > Basidiomycota > Agaricomycetes > Boletales > Suillaceae > Suillus > Suillus subaureus. The sequence goes on from NW_024538964.1 coordinate 10,338, forward strand.
TCATTGAGCATGAACCTGGCGCAATTCAAACCATTGAATATTTTCAACATACCGAATACCAGAGAAGGAGAGTGCTAACCAAATGTTGGGCATTATCAAAGAGCCCTTGGGAATGTAGTACCCATCATGGATGTCGTCTTCAGTAACGCGATGAGGAACAGCTGTTATTAAGATACCCCATTGTCAGCAATATAATGCTATAAACAAGATACACAGACCGGTAGGGACGACAGCGTTCCAGCGTAGGACTTCCTTCGCAAGCGCCTCAGTGTAGGGAAGGGAGTCACGGTCACCAAAGGAGGGAAGACGATCAGGACCAACAACGGCATCGATTTCAGCTTGAGCCTTCTTCTGCGCGTCAGGGAAAAGTGTCATGGCCAGGAAAAAGGAGTATATTGCCGAAACTGTCTGAGGATGGAATTAGTCTCGAAATGTCATGATTTGAAATATGTAGGTCGATTCTAACCGTATCGGCACCACCGGAATATAAGGATGCAGCAGACCACTTCACAATGTGATCCTCTTCGGCAGACAAAGTACGGCCTTCCAGCAGATTCGAGGCGAAAGATTTCGGGGCAATACCAGCAGCCTGTAAAATTCAAACTTTAACTCCTGATAAGAAAAGTACGAATATTAATCACCATCTGATCCTTGACGAACTTGTAGGGTGTAGCAACCATCTCTTCGAGGGTCTCGCGCCATTCACGTGCTGTGCGCTTGAAGCCAGCACCAGGGAACCACTCAGGCACGTTGGCCACTACAAATAGTCAGGAACTTGGAAGCAATGGTCAGAGTGCTATTGCCTTACAGGATGGCATGATGTCAACCATCCAGGCACCAGTAGCAGTAGATTTCGAGAATTGGTCGACAGCAACGTCCGCAAGGTCGATCAGGGGGTCATTGTTCTCCTTGACTTCATAGCCATGAGAGATGCGGAGAATGATGGCGCCAGCGGTACTATACAAATTCAAACATCAAATAGCAACTAGGAATAAGGAAAGACAGCACATACTGTCGCACGTGTGCTTGGAGTTGGTCAGGTTTGGCAAGTACACGCTTCAGGAATCGGCGAGTCTCAATGTCCTCGATCGGATGGTATATATCCATGGAGGCACGACTGCCAATGACGCGATGGAAATTTTTGCGGTACTCGCGCAGATGGTCACCATAAGGGAGAAGAACGAGAGTGTTCTTCCAGCCAATAAGTTCACCACCCATAGGAAGGATAGGACGATCAGAGTAGACAGAGCTCTTCTTGTCCAGCATTTCCACCGCAGCCTTCACAGAGTTCAGGACCATGATGTGCTGACCCAGAACCTCTACGTGTGAGATGTCGCCTGTGCGAGTGGTCAGAATGCATGATTTCGGCAGAGCAGGAGACACCCACCATATTTCTTGCCCCACTCAGTGAAGGTGAGCCAAGGCTTGACCTGAGGCATGTCTGGGATATTCCCGACGAGAGGACGCCCCGGGGGACCAGGGGGGTATGGTGCAGGATTCTTCTGAGAGAGTACCTGCTTGACCAGATACACTCCGACGCCGGCAAGACATAGGTCCAGCCAAGTGATGTTAGTGAGTGTCAACATGGTTTGTGATGAGTGAATAAAGAGCGGCCGGGTGAAAGATAAGAGATTTCAATGGTGTCTGGAGTTGAAAAGGGAGCGCAGGGTGGAAAGAGCTAGTTTGGAAGTTTAGCTGTCAGGTGCTATTGCGTGCAGCATGTATTATATTTGCGTACAAGACCTTCCTCAATTCGTCCCAATCTTCCGGAAGCATGAGAGCTGATAATGACTGGTCGTAACAGTAGTCGTAACATGGGTGTTGTCAACCGGAGAATTGGGTCAACTTTCAGGCACCCGCGGGTCAAAATTTGCCGTCGCTTTTTGCGATCATATCCTCCGAGCTCCCACGGACCACCCACCTCCTCTGACCATCCTTTATATGGTCTTCTCACTAGTACAAAGGGCGCCGCAGTGTCAATCATTGCTGCCAACTAAAGTTCTAGCTTTTCAGGGCAATCCGTCCATCATATGTACCATCTCAGATAGATCTTGGAGAAATAACACATCGTGGCACAAAATAGCATTACGTAACAGTTTCTCCAGTGCAAATCTGCGTATTAAAATGCGAGTTCCAAATTCGTGCTCAAGTAAAATGTAAAAAAGGACCTCATGCACCGCTGGTATGGTATACGAAGGAATAGAGTAGCTCTTCCAATGACCAGATTGGTTGCAGATCACATGTTACAGTACTTACAATCAATGCAAAGAACGATGCAAAAAAGAATGATACCAATGTTCTACCAATGTATGGGGTGGTACATTTTGTGCTTCTTATCGCCCTCGTGGCGTTCATATCCGAACCGACTAAACTGCCTGAGCACTTTTAAGTTCTGTTGCAGATGAGTACTGCCGTTCACGCGGATCAGCGATAGATCGTGGCCCAGATAAAAAAGAAAACTAACCTCGTCCCGAACATACTCCTGCGTGGTATCAATCTTAATCGAGATGTTGTTCGGTAGCCGCTGATAAGATTCGATGATAGGTGAGCCAAGCCCTTTGCAAAAAAAATTCATCGAACTAACCTTTTGCGAAGTACCAATGCTATTAGAAGTTTTCTGAATTCCTTGGAGCGAGAGCGACATATTTTCGTCTCGAGAATCACCACGAAGACTCTTGCGTGCGTTAAGGGTCGCCAGCAGGGAGTTGCAGTAAACTGAAAATCATGTCGTCAATCTCATAGACTGTATAATGCAGCTAAATGATACTTACGACGACCCAAGCAGAAATAAAATGCGATATAAATGAAAGTGTTACCCCACACTGAAATCTGTGCCACATCTGGGTCAGGAGCGCAACACAGGATATTCCCGATTTGCTACGTACAGAAATGAGGGACATGACCGCGCAAATGCTGGTGAGGAGACCAGTGTTGATACTGAACAGAATCAGCTTATTGATCATGGTGTCGGACCTCCTGAATCCAGTGCGAGATTGTTGAAGGAGTGTGCAGAGGAATACGGCGATGAGGACGTCTCCAGCAGCTGCTAAAGCGTTCACAGACATAGACAATGGCTTGAGCGTGGAGAGTTCCACGAATGTCGTCATGTGAATACTAAAGAGGTAGTTTGCATTAACCAGACTGAGTGGCGTATTCCTACACGACTTACGATTTTGCAACGTATACTTTAGATATTACATTAGTGGACAGTTTCCTGGAAAAAAGAGCGTATACTCACTGACGACAAGGACAAATTCACCAATGACAAGGGACAGTACAGACACGGTTGCAATTATACTTTTGTTGCTTACTGGCTAAAAGTAAGCAAACATTCACTAGTGGATAAATACCACAACATACGCCTGTATACACGCATGGTAAGGAAGCTGGCAGGACGATCAGCACGGAACGTTCTTTTCGGAAAGATCTCACACCAACCTTTGAACCATAAGCGCTGTGAAGCCATTGAACAAGACTTCGACCTATCACATCAAACAAACATTGAGACAATGACCACAGACCAATGGTACGCAACTTACAATTAGACTCCAGACAAGTTTCCCGAGGTCAGCGGCAACACCGAAGTCAGTTACAAGATAAGTATACACTATCAGGACCTGATATTCAGCCCCGAGACAAGCACAGCTTGTATCACGCGCTCACCTGTGTGTGTGATCAGAGCCTGATGTACCGAGTCTGATACAAGTACAGCGCCAACCTAGATTAAAAAATCCCGTTGAATGATGGCACGCATTTAGATCATCATACATAAACTTACTAGAAGCTTGATGTACCACGGATCCGATGGGTACCGGCTATAGTAGTACCACGTCTGCACACAAGTGACTTTGTGCAATCATAAACACTGGGCCAACAAATGAACAGCACATTAACATACCACCGTAAAGCCTGTAATATACAAGTTCCTGTTTGAACACATCGCTTGATTCAATAAATTTGAGCACTTACGTGGCAGAAATTACGACTCCAATCAAGAATGCACCAAAACTGGACAATGATTGTTCAGTCATTAGTATGTAGGGGATTCGAAGTATACACACGTATTATCCAGTGCACCCATGGTAGAGATGTATGTGTCTGAACGAATGCGGATAAGGGTGCTGATGAAATATCTGGCGTAGGGGGGACGGACGGTCGGTCGCAACAGCTGGAACAACCTTTTGTATGATTAGATTCGCTGGCCAGCTGTTTTTGGAAGATGCCGTGAAGCGTGAAAATTGCGAAGTGACAGGTGCTTCCGTCTAAAGCTGACGCTGATGGGCCGACCCGAATCTGATTCAACGACACATGAGGCCCGCAGGTAGCTTCCAAATCGCAAGTTGCCAGAATTTCCGCATTAGACGCTATTAAACACACTCTTCCTCCACAGACCTAAGCGCCGAGACTCTTCTCAGGGCTGCCAACTTTAGAATGATCATTACTAACCTCCAGCACTGACAGAGAAGCTTATTCGTTGAACTTTGACAGTTCGTAATATTCAGTACATAGCAGCCTTGGTTTGAGTGCACCATGAAGGGTCCACTGCATCACCGATCAGCGCAGCTCGCGCGTTGAAACTGAAGTTAAAATTTTCAATTTTTGGGGTCTCTTCAATGGAAGGCTTCCGTTATGATTGCGCGAAGGCTTAGGAATCGCCGGATTTCGTTCGGTTGCATCGTTCTTCACTAGGAAACGCGGACATCCGATCCGGGCCGTCAGAAATAGGCAGTTTGCACACGATCCCAACAAGATCTGTCTGCGAGAAATCACCCTGAGATAACTGTCAAAGGCACAAAGGGCAACCCACAACGTCACCATCTTCCCAGCGTCGCTCAAACAGGTCTTATCAGTTTCGTACGTATACTCCATCGCGGGCCTCCAATGAGACGACAAAAGAATCAGCCTACAGTGCTAGGAAAATCTACAGTTAATGACGTTAGTTTCTAGACCTGGCTGAGTAGACATGAGAGTACTTCAAATCTGACATGTCGATCGATAAGCCAACAGAGAGCGGGATGTGCAAAAAATTCGCACAAGTTGTACTCTCATGTTCGCGCTAGGTACTGTTGAAGCCTAGAGCTCGAGAGCAGTTACATTAAAATCAGCATGATGAAATGATGAACCAGGCCGGCGGCGGCGGCGGCCGAAGTATGGCCCTGACAAGAGGACTAATACCAGGTTGGCTTGATTGGCGCCCAATGAACAGAATTCCGACGTGTATATGTTCTTGGAGACTTGTTGTTTTCTCCCATCAGAGCAGTCTGTCATGGTTGGTATCAAATGTGCGAGATACTGCCAGGGCTCGCCTGTAGTGAAAGATTGTTACCCGTAGTTCACGCCAATAGCGGTTTGTGATATCTTCACGAGATTATGATACGGTTTGAGCCAGCTAGTTGGCAACGGGTGTGCGAGTCGTCGGACGTCGACAAGGTTTGGTGTTCAACTATTCAGTGGAAGTTGCCGGTTGAACTGAGTCGCGTGAGTCTATCTTAAAGTTATGATCCCGTCGTTCACTAGCACTAGCGGCTACAATTGCTGATAGTGTTTGAATCAAGATTGAGGACTGGCTTAGCGCAGACTAGCACTAGTACAGACTTGGCTAGTAGCGCTGGCCCTTCGAGGATCAGGGTCAGAACAAGTACTCGACAAAGGGTAATTAATGTGCGTGGCGTCGTCAACCATTCTAAGTTATTAACCCGGAGGACTTTGAAATTTTGATATGGGCTGGTACCCTGATATGCGCTAGGTGGAGGTTTTAGCTCAGGGTTTACCCCATAGAACAAAGGCACGATAGTGGCTAGTAGGAGCGACAATCGGCATCAAGTCACATCATTCAGGGTGGTTAACTAGGAGGTGTCAGTGGACGAGTCCGAGTTGAAATTTTGTAATTTGTAATTTGAAGGTTAGAAGCCTCTGCATAATACGACCAAATAACGCCTCCGAATTTGTGCGTGTCAAAAAAGTCCAATTATACTGTCCGAGACTGAACACCATGGCACTAGCAGTAAGCTTCCGACCCCACTTTTCAACGGAAATATACTCACTGAATTCGCAGAGCCGCTGCTCTACTCTTCTATGCTCAACATCAAAATTGGCTAGCGCACGGTAGGCAGCATGTTTGAAAAACTTCATTCAAATGCTAAATTCTACTTGCAGCATTGT